>NC_059261.1:2529412-2534412 GCF_017591435.1 Portunus trituberculatus | reverse complement strand
GAGCAGACTCGTCCACCAGAGCAGTGTGTTGCCAGCGACGCACGGAGGGCTGCGAGTGGGGACATCGGTGCCGCCTGTCAGGAAGACCAACAGGATAACATTAACAGGGAGGCTACAGGGGTGACATTAACAGGGAGGCTACAGGGGTGACATTAACAGGGAGGCTACAGGGTGACATTAATAGGGAGCCTACAGTGGTGACATTAATATGGAGGCTACAGGGGTGACATTAACAGGAAGCTACAGGGGTGACATTAATAGGGAGCCTACAGTGGTGACATTAACAGGGAGCCTACAGGGGTGACATTAACAGGGAGGCTACAGGGGTGACATTAATATGGAGGCTACAGGGGTGACTTTATTTTTGAAGCCTAATTTCATTACTTCTTGGTCTATTCAGCTTACTAACCCTGACATTGAATTTTTAAGAGTCTTTATTTAACCCCCTTCAATACTGGGACACATTTTCACCTTCAGATTTGTGTACGATTATTGACATTGGGAAGGGTCCATGGAGGTAAGAGGATTAATGGCCACAGTCTTCACTATTCTAATCCCCTACATAAGTTTCTGAAGCTATGTAAAATCACCAAAGCAGAATGAATATGGAAACGCGTCATGGTACTTCACTACGTAATGAAACAGTTAACAGCACTGAGACTAATGCGTGAGATCTTTATAAGGATCTACAAAAAAATAAAAAGAAGATTAATAGAATAGATTTTACAATTCGTAGCTAATCCAGGTTAGGTCAGTTTAGGTTAGGTTAGGTTAGGTTAATGTTATGGGCATGCTATATATATAATGTGTCGTGGCAAAATTGTGTTAGGGAACGAGAGGGGATGGGATGGAGCCGGAAAGGACGAGAATGGAAGAGAAGGAAGTGAAGGGGAGAGAAGGGAAGAGGAGAGGAGAGGCGAGGAGAGGAGAGGAGAGGAGAGGGATGGGTGGATACAATTGTCTTTCATTTATGGTGGAAGGAACAATGATCTTTTCATGAGAGAGAGAGAGAGAGAGAGAGAGAGAGAGAGAGAGAGAGAGAGAGAGAGAGAGAGAGAGAGAGAGAGAGAGAGAGAGAGAGAGAGAGAGAGAGAGAGAGAGAGAGAGAGAGAGAGAGAGAGAGAGAGAGAAAATTACCTTATGATTTTCCTAATGCCTAATTTCCTGTCACACTTGAAATGTATAGATATGTGTGTGTGTGTGTGTGTGTGTGTGTGTGTGTGTGTGTGTGTGTGTGTGTCTTGGCTGTCACATTCACCTGACATCCATAACACTACACACTAACATTCTTTCTACCTCCATTAATACGGTTCTTGCACACGCCTCCTTCTCTCCAAGCACATAAAAGGAGGAGGGTCAAGGAAACCACACGGAAAACTTGATAAATAATTCGACCTCACTCTTGCCATTAACTCTTTCCGTTCCTTCCTTATAATTCCGTCCCCCCCCTTCCCCATTAAGGTGTTCCGTCTACCATCACAAAGCAAGAGAAAGTGTTTGCTGCCCACCATTCGCGTCAACACTCTCCCTGTAGGATTGTATGCCTCTAATTCAGTCCATAAGGTTTCCAGTGCTTTCCTGATCCACTGTGAGCGAAAGAGATATAATGGGATCCGTTGTCTTGAGTGTTCTGGTCTTTTTTTTCCGTTTTAAGGAGAGAGAGAGAGAGAGAGAGAGAGAGAGAGAGAGAGAGAGAGAGAGAGAGAGAGAGAGAGAGAGAGAGAGAAATCAGGCTGACAGACATAAACAAAGTAGTACAAGAGAGAATCGGAAACTAACACACACACACACACACACACACGCACACACACAACAAGACGAAGCTAATCTAAAAGAGAGACAAATATAGACGAACGAATATACATACATACATACTTACATATATACATAGATACAGACAGACAGACAGACTGAGGAGAGTGGGCAGTAAGAGAAAGCTGGTCACAGTCTGGGTCGCCACCAAAAGAAGAGAGAGAGAGAGAGAGAGAGAGAGAGAGAGAGAGAGAGAGAGAGAGAGAGAGAGAGAGAGAGAGAGAGAGAGAGAGAGAGAGAGAGAGAGAGAGAAATGTGAATATATGCATGTCTTAGCTGGTAACAAAATAATAATAATAATAATAATAATAATAACAATAATAATAATAATAATAATAATAATGAAAGGCAACTATCATGACATAAAAAATATATATAAATTGAAAGATTATTTTGTGGCTAGCTTATGTATGGGGGGGATGTGAAGAGGAGAATGGGGGGGGGGGACAAGGGAGAAGGGAGAGGAGAGAGGGGAGAGAGGGAAAGAGAGGGAGAGAGATGGAGGAGAATGAGGGGAGGACAAGCAGAGCCCGTGAAATTACGCCCTTGAGAGAGAGAGAGAGAGAGAGAGAGAGAGAGAGAGAGAGAGAGAGAGAGAGAGAGATAGAAAACGAGACAGGAAAGTAAAATTAAATAAAGTTAAAAATATATATAATTACGAAAAAATGCAAGAAATGAAAAAAAAAGAAAAAAAAAAGAAAAGAAAAAAAAACAAGAAAGTAACGAAAAGAAGAAATACAAGTGAAGAAATAAAGAGAAGTAGTAAAATAAGATAGAAAAAATTAACATAAGAGAATACCAACAAAAAAAAAAAAAACATGTAGATACAATGAAAAAAAAAAATGAAATTGCCAAATGGACAGAGAAGTAAAAAAATGTAGAAAGATAAAAAATGGATAGAAAGAGAGAGAGAGAGAGAAACAATGATGATGATGATGATGATGATGATGATGATGATGGTAATAATGATAAAAATAGGATAATAATAATAATAATAATAATAATAATAATAATAATAATAATAATAATAATAATAATAATAATAATGAAGAAGAAGAAGAAGAAGAAGAAGAAGAAGAAAAATTGAACGAAGTAAAAGAAAAGTAAAAAGAGTTATTGAGAAAGTTAATGTACAGAGAGAGAGAGAGAGAGAGAGAGAGAGAGAGAGAGAGAGAGAGAGAGAGAGAGAGAGAGAGTCAGTGTGCCTGAAATAATTGCTAAACCATGATACAAAGCTCTCTCTCTCTCTCTCTCTCTCTCTCTCTCTCTATCTCTTTAACGAGCACTCTTGGGTTTAAAGGGTGCTGTGTGTGTGTGTGTGTTTATGTGCGTGCTGTCAGAGAGAGAGAGAGAGAGAGAGAGAGAGAGAGAGAGAGAGAGAGAGAGAGAGAGAGAGAGACTGTGTTTGGCTAATCTATCTTAACCTCTTATCGCTTCCTTCCTCCTTCCTCACGTCCTCCTCCTCCTCCTCTTTCCTCACGTCCTATGCTGCTTCCTCCTCCTCCTCCTCCTCCTCCTCCTGCTTTCCATCCTTCCCTCCTCCGTTGCTTCCTTCCCGTTCTACCCCGAAATCTTACGTACGTACATTCTGCCCTTGAACAAATCCTAACCTAACCTACTTTCTCCATCCTGTTCTTTGCTCCTTGCTGGTTTGTGGTTTTTATTCCTGCGATCTCATGAACTCTATACAGTGAGCAGCAATTCAAGACTTTCTTATTTTTTTTATTTTCTTGGCCCTTTTAACACTGGGAAGCATTTTTGCCTCAAGGTTTGCGTACGATTAGACTATTTTATTGACATTATGAAGGGTCTGTGGAAGGGTAGATGATTAATGGCCACTATTCTAATCCTCCACATGAGTTTCTGAAGCTGTAGAGAAACGTGGATGGAAACGCGCCCTGGTACTGAAGGGGCTAAGTACATTTGTTAAGTTAGGTTACGTTATTTTGTGTGTGTGTGTGTGTGTGTGTGTGTGTGTGTGTGTGTGTGTGTTTTTGCATATTTATCATTCCTAATTTATGTTGAACTCCGAGTCTATAGTAAGTCTTGATCGCTTTGTCTTCGCTGCTATTTGTATCTTCATGTTTATCGATATTGTGGTCTTGATTGTGTGTGTGTGTGTGTGTGTGTAATATTTTTTCATATCTAGGTATGTATATTAGATTTTTTTTTTCTAGCTTCAGTTGTTTTTTTGTCTTGTTTATGTGTATTGTTTTCGTAGTTCAAATGTTTTCGTTCTTGTGTTTTTCTTTTAAATTTCCTCGTGACCTTTTTTTTTTTTTTTCTTGCATGTTAATCGTGTATTTCTTTTTTTTTTTCCTATTATCTGTTTTTGTTTTGTTTATTTGCGTAGTGTTTTCTTACATCAAATGTGTTCGTTCTTGTGTTCGCTTCTGTTTTTCCTTCAAATTTGTCGTGTTTGTAATTTCTTTTAAGTGTGACTCGTGCATTTTTGTTTTGTTTTCTTCTAGTATCTGATGTTTTCTTTGTTTTGTTTACCTGTGTAGTGTTCTCTTAGTTCATTTGTGTTCGTTCTTGTCTTCGTTTCTCTCTCCTTCAAATTTTCTCGTGTTTGTATATTTTTCTATTTGAGAAGAGTGTATTTCTTTTCTATCATCTATGTTTGTTTTGTTCATTTGTGTGTTGTTCTCTTAGATCAAATGTGCTCGTTCTTATGTTCGTTCTTGTGTTCGTTTCAGTTTTTCCTTCAAATTTTCTCGAGCCTGTATATATTTGTATTTGAGAATCGTGTAATTTTCTTGTTTTTTTCTTTTTTTTAATATCTTGTTTTTGTTATGTTTACCTGTCTAGTGTTCTCGTAGTTCTAATATCTGTTCGCTTCAGTTTTTCCTTCTTTTTTTTCGTATTTGTGTATTTTTGCATTTGGAAATCGTGTATTTGTTCTTTTTTTCTAGTTTCTCTTGTTGTTTTTTGCTTTGTTTGTGTGTGTGCATCGTTCTCGTCGTAGAAATGTGTTCGTTCGTGTGTTCGTTTTTGTTTTCCCTTCAAATTTTATTGTTCTTGTGGGGTTTTTTTTTTTTTTTTTGTATTTGGGAATCGTAGTTTATATTTTTCTATTATCTGTTTTTTTTTTTTTTATTTCGTTTATTTGTATACTGTTCTCGTAGTTCAAATATCTGTCCGCTTCTGTTTTTCCTTCAAATTTTCTCGTGTTTGTATATCTTTGT
>NC_059261.1:2514412-2524412 GCF_017591435.1 Portunus trituberculatus | reverse complement strand
TTATTTTGTATCTTAAATATTAATGACATGGGTTAATATAGTATGCAGCCCAATAAGATTGTGATTTTTCTTTAATTTGGCCCTAGCACTGAAAAGTTTGCCCACCCCTGGGTTAGGTTATGTTTGGTTACATTTGGTTGGTTAGGTTAGAAAGTTAGTAACGTTGGTAAATATCCACCAAGGTCCACTTAGATTTGCAAAGCCTGCCTGGTGACCCCATAAACAGCCATAATGGCATGTTAAAAAATGTATATATGTATGTAAATATTTGATAAAATGATATCTGGCTTGTTGCTAGTTTGCAGAGGATGATTACTGAGAGGGACATGTTCTGCTTAATGTGAGGATTACAAAGATGATTGGAGGGGGAGAGGGAAGAGTACTTGATTACATAATACAAGTAATCCCACACTTCTGATGTAGAGGTATAAGTACAAATAATTTTTGTAGGTACCTGAATGGTACGGTACACATACCTGTGCCATCTTGAAACTTTGTCATTTGTCATATTGTTTCACCAGTTGATAAGTTCAGGTAAAGTCTCACACTGTATTGTTTTGCTTATCACATCACTGCTACTCATCACCCAGTGGTATGGACTTGTGCCACACACACACTGATTCCATTGCACATATTTGAAGATAGTCTACTGGTTTATAAATCTGTACCATTAGGTGGTACATGACAGTGATAATGTACTTATGAATTATATAAAGTCTGGGTGTATGGAAATGCTTCTTGTCATTCAGCAGCTTTGTGTGACATGAAGAAAGAGGAAGAAGCAAAGAAATGAATGGTGAAAAAAAAGGTAATTTGTCATTATTATTGCTTGATTTACCAAACATCACAACACCATTTTCATTCTTTTCTTAGAGAACAAAATAGATGGGCCACAACTCCTGCCGCTAACAGAAATGGCATCTGAGCCACTGGTTCCTTCTATAGAGGACAGGATCAAATTTCTTTGAAGAGCTAGAAAAATTGAAGAAAGGAGTGTCAGCACCATCATGCCAGGAGCAGGAACAGCAACAAGTTCATGGCCAGGAGGTTCCTGAGGGTGCACCTGCCTCTCCTGGAAACAGCACTTCATGTGTCCCTCAACTCACCTGGTGTGATCTTGAAGGTTACAGGTAAGTAGGATCAGAGAGAGAGAGAGAGAGAGAGAGAGAGAGAGAGAGAGAGAGAGAGAGAGAGAGAGAGAGAGAGAGAGAGAGAGAGAGAGAGAGATAATGTATGATTTTTTTTTATTATTATATATATTTTGGAATGAAGGGGTTTGGGTCTCATCCTCTATATAGAGCCACCCCAGGAACAAACTAGGGAAGCTACAGAAGTAAAGTTCTGAGGTTATGCCTTGTCTTAACTAACCCTCTTTTTTACAAGGAAAGCAGCTTTGGTATATAGATGGATAGACATGTATTCAGAATTAGTAGGTAGGTTGGAGTTACATTGATAAAACCACACACACGTTGCCATGGTGAAGTTAGTTAGTGTGCTGAGCTCACAATGTGGAGGACCCAGGTGCAAATCCCAGGCAGCAGAGAGGCTCAGGGCGTGTCTCTCTACATGTTGACCCTAAGCATGTTAGGTATGGGTTGTAGGCTGAGGTCATCTCACTTTCATGGTGTGTGGGTGTGCAAGTGATCTCAGCTCTACCCAAAGATTGGTCAGCATGAACTCTGAGCTCATTCCATGAGTGAAGGGCTGGCTGGGGAACCAGCAGCAGACAAATATATGGTATAAAAATGGGGCCTCATTTTGTTGTGAAGGGAAGAGGGAGTACATGTGATAACTGGCCAAACTTAATAAATGAAAACCAGCATGCACTAATTCATGTTGTTTACTTTTCATTTGTAAAAAGCTTGATAATTTAAGGCAGACCATAGTTTTCTAAAATACATGTAATGAATTTCTTTGTATGAAATATTATAAATGGAAAACATAAAGTGATTAACTGATATTAAAATTTACTATTTTTGTTGTGCAGTAACATACTGTTGCTATTATTACTGATAAATATTACTTATTTTCACAAAAAACTTATTTTTACTTAGTTGCTCAAATTGAAGAGAAAGTATTGCATTCAGTTATTAGTCTTAAAATGCACAGAGCAAAAAATACTGTTACCAAGTCTGTAAACAGTACACACCACCATTTCCCACTCTAAGGAAGCCATTAGTTGTGTGTAGACTACTCCTATGATTCATCCAGCAAACACTGTATGGAAAACAATTACCTGTGTATAATTTCAGACTTCCAGCTTTTCCACCAAACATGAGAGTGGTTTTGGCAACAAAAAATAAACCCACTGACTATAAGCCAAAATCCCGGTATTGGAAAATGGTGATCAATGCAATCACCAGTGACCTCAATGAAAGAGGCCAAATGTAAGTATAGTATGCACCATTAGTGATAAGGATTGATGAAAGATATGAAGAGAGCTGAGTAGATACAGATGTCATTAGATATATGCCAAATGATCTTGTTTGGGAGTGTGTAACTCAAACACTTTGGCTTTTCTTTTTTCTTAAAAGTCATTTCTCTTGGTGAATATTGATCCTGATTTATGAACACCATATCATTGTTTACTTTTATTTTTTCTGTTATTTCAGAACTCCATCAAGAAGAGGATACAACAATATCATCAACTCTTCCTAGCATATCCCTTTCTTGGGGATCCTGTAAGTGCTTACACACACACACACACACACACACACACACACACACACACACACACACACACACACATATATATATATATATATATATATATATATATATATATATATATATATATATATATATATATATATATATATATATATATATATATATAAATATTCAGTTTCACTCCCTCTCAGGAGCTATTGAATTACAATGAAAATAATTATCAGAAAATACAAGACACTAAAGGACTTTTTTTTTTTCTCTTTCTCACTATGAAATGTAATGAAAGTAACTTAACCTAACCTGAGGTTGTAGTAAATTTCTAAGCAGTCTATGTGGAGGGTTCAAATTTGTCAAGTTAAAGGATGAGACAAAAAACTGGCAAAGTGAGCTGGATGAAGTCATAATTTCTTTCCAGAAATGTTGGAGAATGTCTTTGAAGAGAAAACTCAAACACATGAGAATGCCAATGGAGCAATTCCTCATCCTCAAAGAAAGATCTGGGGCTCCGAGTAAAACAAGGCCAAGGGAAGCTGATGAGAACCCAACTAGTCATGTTACGGTTCGTAAGGAGCGACAGAAGACTCAAGTAAGCATATCTCTCTCTCTCTCTCTCTCTCTCTCTCTCTCTCTCTCTCTCTCTCTCTCTCTCTCTCTCTCTCTCTCTCTCTCTCTCTCTCTCTCTCTCTCTCTCTCTCTCTCTCTCTCTCTCTCTCTCTCTCTCTCTCTCTCTCTCTCTCTCTCTCTCTCTCTCTCTCTCTCTCTCTCTCTCTCTCTCTCTCTCTCTCTCTCTCTTTCTCCATCCATGAATACTACCATACTATGCAAAATGTATACCTCTTCAGAGGTCATAATTGCCACCATTCCCAATTTGAGAAGATGGCTAATATGTAGTATGAATAAGAATGTTGTACATGAGTTTGCCACCTGACAACTTCTCAACCACATGTACAGTTGAGCGGGTGTCACGCAGGCACTTTTTCCTGCAACTTAGTGTCATGCGACACCATTTACAACAACTAGTTGTAGATTTTGCTTAGCTTGACATCCATGGAAACTGTTTTACACTGTCAAGGATTTCATACAATTGGGAGAAAGTTGTGTAAAGTCTATAGTGTATATACTAAATTAAATATAATACTGTAGTATATTACCATTTAATTGGTGTTAGGTATCACTTAGGTTAGAACCCTGTTTTTGTCGTCCAAATATTGGAAACAATATTAAGCCATAAAGGTAAACTTATCTATATGGAAAAACTGTACATAAACCTCTACACTTGCTCACATTCCTGTGTGTGATGTTCTAAAATCAAAGTAGAACTATATAAAATTGATATCACAACACTTTTTTTTATAGATTTTTGCTGATTTGCAGCCGCCTGCACCTTAATTTCAGATATAGGTGCATGTTGAGACAGTCTTGGTTTCAACAACTGCTGCTCGTTGCACCTTTGTTTCCAAATCCAAGTTATCTTGTACTTTTACCATTGAACCAGTTTACTCAACTCGTGTACCTTGCATTGAACTCATTTACTCAACTTACATACCAGTAGAGTGAAACTGCAGTGCAATACATGCTGTATTATTTCACATCATTGTATGCTGTATCCACTGTCAGTTTCATTTAATTTTAAATATTGATATGCATTTCTCCTCAGGTGGCCAGCATTGAGATGTGCAAGCCTGAGGGATGCAGCCTTGAGGAGGACGACTTATTTCTTTCTACTGAAACCTCAACATTGGACATTGGATCTTCAGGCCAAGATGTGATCCACATTATGATTAGGACTGGAACATCCAACAGTAAGGATACGCTATCTCTATCATCTCCAACTCCATCACCTGCTTCATCAAGTCCAACACCAGCTCCAGTACAGGGAAACTCAACACAGCCATCACCTGGTGCCTCCCCCGGCCCTAAATGAACACCGACAAGAAAAAGAAAACGGGACAATAATGAACCTGCAAGTACAGACACACTTAAGATTGTTGGTGCAATGACAAATGCCATCTCAAACTTGAACACATTTAGTTTTGCTACCCTTGTAGAAAAGACATGTGAAAAACTGCCCTTGCTTAGTCATGTAAGGGTGTTTGGCAAATGTTGCAAACTAATGGAAGAAGAGTTGATAGAAGCAGGTGCTCGTCAATAAACTGCAGGACCCCAGTAATGGTTTTTCCGTTCTCTTCCTCATAGAGTATAGAGACTAGGAATAATACCATGTCACATAATTGCCACAGTTATTTAAGTTATCTTCTAAAATTGGGAATAATAATTAGAAAAGTAGTGGTGAATGTAAGTGTGAACCATTATCTTTATGCTTTGGCTATTGTGTCTCTATGTCACTTATAGAGAAACATAAAATTGAAGTACTCAGTCAGGTAAATGCAAATTTTAAAGATAATCTTGATGAAGCAAAGAAAGATTTATAATAAAGGTAAAGTTGCAAATGTACATAATGGGTCTGAAGACCTTTAAACATGAAGGAAGGTACTCGTATATATACACCAGGTATGTTTATATTATGTTCTCTTTTCATCTGGAGCTCTGGAGCCTGTCCACACAATGATGAAAGGGAGATGAGGTATTTATGGCTGATTACGGGAATAATAAAGAATCACATGCTGGACTCAGTTTAATATCAAATGACTGAAAATATTTAAACATGCATGACACAAAGTTACTGTTACTGTCTTATTATCAATGTGACACCCCTAAAGAGAAAACCTGTGTCACTACAACTTGGCCCTTTTGAAAGCTGACATAGACAGACGGTCAGGCGGTTTTCAGTGTTTCTCCTGTTCATAATGTAAAAGTCTCATTAATCTGTCACTAGAACCTTAAAAACACCCTTATAAACCCGTGTCAGTTCACCACGATGATTCTCAAAGGCCAATGAGATGATGAGCAGTTTTCTAAGTGCATTTTTTCCTATTCATAATGTAGAAATGTTAATTTGTCACTAGAACCTTAAAATTAACCTTAAAAACCCGTGTCACTTCACCGGACTCCTTGAAATGTAGTGGAGGCGCAGCGCTGGGATGATTCAAAGTAATGACTAATTTCTGCTCCATAACGTGTCGCTAACGTGATCAGCAGCAGTCTTTCCGCGCCGCCTGGTGTGAAGGTCGCTAAAGTCACAGGCTTTATAATCACTGGTAGAGTTTCCCACGTGTTCTGTTTGGTTTGATCAGCAACGCCCTTCCTTTCCTCCTTCCTTCCTTCCTTCCTTCGCTCACTGACACAAATATTTCATCGCTATTTTTCTTTCGGGTTATCAATTTATTTTTCTTTTATTTCACCCACCCATATATTTTTTTTTTTTTTTTTTTGCATTTTTGTTTATTTTTGTTTTTCTTTCAGTTTGAGAGAGAGAGAGAGAGAGAGAGAGAGAGAGAGAGAGATTTTATTCACCTCATTCGCCCAGATTTTTTTTCTTTTTCTTTACATTTTTTTATATATTTTTATTGCTTTTTCTTTGAGAGAGAGAGAGAGAGAGAGAGAGAGAGAGAGAGAGAGAGAGAGAGAGAGAGAGAGACCTGCCACACACATTATATTCTGACAAAGCTAGCGTCATTTCCTGCGTCACCTCCCACCACTCCCTCCTCCTGTCTCGTCACATCCACACTACAAGATAATCCCACGAAGATCAACATTACACCACTTCTTGTTCTATGCCTGCGATCTCTCTTCCTTCAACTCATCTTCTTTTTCTATTTCTTTTCATTTTTCTTTCCACTCGTCTGTCTATTTTTGTTTTCAATCTCAAACTTTATATTCTCGTTTTCTATTCTCTCTTCTCTTCTTTCTTTTTCTTGTTTCATTTCATTTCTCCTTTTCTTTTTTCACTTGTCTTTTTTTTTTCAATTTCATACGTTATATCTTCGTTTTTATTCTCTCTACTGTGTATTCTCTTCTCTTTCCTTTCTTTTTCTTCTTACTGCTTTCTTTTCTTCTTTCTTTTTCTTTTTCTTTTTTAATCGTCAACATGTCTTTTTCAATCTCTGCTAGTTAATTCTCTATACAGTGTTTCTCTTTCTCCTCTTCTTTTCTTTCTTTCTATTCTGTTATTTATTTTCTCCTTACTGTTTTCTTTTCTCTTCTTTCCTTCCTTCTTTATCATTTTTTCTACCGTCTGTCTTTTCAATCTCTTACTTTATATCCTTCCTTTATTCTCTCTACTGTGTTTCTTCTCTTCTTTCCTTTCCTTCTCTCTTCTGTTGTATATTCTCTCACTACTGTTTTCTTTTCTTCTTTTTTCTTTTTATTTCTCTGTTCGTCTGTTTTTATCAATCTGTTGCTTTCTATGCTCGTTTCTTTCCTGTTTTTTTTATTCTCTCCTTACTTTTATTCTCTTTTCTTATTCTCGATTCTGTTTTTTTTCTTTTTATATCATTTCGTCTTTTTATCGTTCTTTCTTTTTCTTTTTGTCTTGTGTTCTTGTTAGCTTATAAGTGAAGGGGATTTGTTAATAAGGCAGACAAAATCTCTCTCTCTCTCTCTCTCTCTCTCTCTCTCTGTGCCTTTCTTATACAAAAAGTGAAAAATGGGGAAACAAAAACATCACAAGTTATAATAGTGTGTGTGTGTGTGTGTGTGCGTGCCTCACTCAGCACCTTGAAGACCGCGGCAGTAACGCACTGCTCTCACACCAAGACTATTACAAGAGCCACTGAGATGATTAGCCGGGATCTCAAGAAGGTTTCTCTTGTTAGTAATGTAGGAATCTAGTCACTCTGACACTCCAGAAAAGATAAAATCCTTGAAATCCGATGTAATTTCGACCGTAATCGTTGGAAAAGGATGTTTCTCCTATCAGTTATGTAGAAGTCGTGTTAATCTATCACTAGAGTTGTTAAAAGACTTAAGACCCGTGTACATTCAACTATAGGCTTTGGAGGAAATGCTTCTATTAATGATATAGAATTTTAATTAATCTGTCACTAGAGCCGTAAAACACCCTTGAAAACCAGTGTATCTTTGATTCAAACCCTTGAAAGGAGTGTTTCTCTTGTTAGTAATGTTTTTTTTTTTTAATCTGTCATTATAACTTTACAAACACTCATCAAAATCTGTGTAGCATTGATTACTGCATTTGGAATGAGTGTTTCTTCTATTGACAATGCAGAAATCTTGTTAATCTCTCATAAAAATAGTAAAAAACACCCTTAAAAATTTATGTAGCTTCGTCTAGACTTTAGAAGCTTTAGAAAGTAGTGAAGGTGCGGAGAGAGGTGTTCCAGAATCTTACGGTCCCATGAACGGTGCACGAGTGTCAGGCGTGTCATCAGTGCCGCCATGTACTGTGCCGAGTCTCCCTCCCTCTGGACACTGAAGGCGTCCTTGCCACACTACTCTCAGACACTGCGCCGCATCTCCAATACTTTCCAAGCACTCTACTCAAATTTACACGGATTTTAATTATCAATTTTTTCTTTCTTCTCTTTTTATTACAACTTAGTGACAAACAGACAATATTCCTTCACTACTACAGACGCCGTCACATCAGCACATTTTTCTTTCTGAAAATCGCCAATTTCTGAAGCGCGCCCCGTCACACGAACAGCCGCTCGCCTGCACTTTGGTGAACAGTAAAACAAACACGGCCCCGCTGAGGCACATGCCGGCAGTGGCTGCTCTGTTTATTCCAAGCGTTGCCTCTCCACGACCAGCCAGACAGGTCACAGTGGTCCACGTCCACCGTGCAGAAGTGGACACACACACACACACACACACACACACACACACACACACACACACACACACACACACACCTGCCGCCAAGTGTACGTACACGTGCAGCGAGGCACGCCGCCCCCTGTGTGCTGCTGTGTATCCAAACATATAACAGGACCATTACTTCACAAGTGAAATTGAGAGATTTGATATCTTTCTCAGTTTCAAATCTACTTCACTTCAGCCTTTGTTTTTCTTTTATTACAATAATGTTTACTCTTTGTATTATAAACAATGAATTTCCATCTGACAAACGTTGACGACAATCCTCCGCAGTGAAGACGATCACTTACTTCCGTTTGACGAGACAAGGAGGAAAAAAAAATAAATAAAAACAAAACAGAACGAGACAAAAATTGAGGGAAATGTGCCAGTGTGACGCAGCTGTAACACCAGGAACACTCTTTCCAAAGCCTCTATCTGAAGTGACACGGGTTCTTCACGCTATCCCTATAGCTGAAGCAAAGTTTTACAATATTTCTGCTTCAACAGGAAAACTTCTCTTTCCATTAGTGTCACACGGGTACTGAAGGTGTCTTTGTGGTTCTTGTGACAGATTAACTAGACAAGAGAGACTCGGATGAAGCGAGAGAGATAAATACACGGACACAAAGACACCAACAGACACATACACAAAATAAAAGAAATAAAAAAGTATATAAACAGACAGTCATAGAAAAGAAATTGTCCCCCAAAAAACTGACAAAAAGGTAAATGAAAAAAGACAACCAATCAGACACACAGACAAACAAATACGAGAAAAAACCGACACACATGCAAACAGACAGACAGGATGCATATGATAGAGTGGTTCAATTTAAGGCACACACACACACACACACACACACACACACACACACACACACACACACAGAAAACCATATTACATGCGATTATTACGAAGCATGAAAACCTCCTCCTCCTTCTCCTCCTCCTCCTCCTCCTCCTCCTACTCCTCCACCAAGGTCGTATCTCCCTCAGGTTATCTCCCCCTCCTCCTCCTGCTTCATATTCCTCCTCCTCCCTCCTTTACCTCCATATTTGCCTCCACTCCTCCCAAAAACATCCCTTCGTTCCTCTTTCTCCTCTCTTTCCTCCTACTCATAATTCTTCCTCCTCTTCTTTCCCTACTTCTCTCCATTTCTTCTTATGATCTACTCTCTCTCTCTCTCTCTCTCTCTCTCTCTCTCTCTCTCTCTCTCTCTCTCTCTCTCTCTCTCTCTCTCTCTGGGAATTTGTCAGCACTTTAAATGCGTTACATGTGCAATCTCTCTCTCTCTCTCTCTCTCTCTCTCTCTCTCTCTCTCTCTCTCTTACAAATATCTGTGCTTAGAGATACAGATACAGGAGAGAGAGAGAGAGAGAGAGAGAGAGAGAGAGAGAGAGAGAGAGAGAGAGAGAGAGAGAGAGAGAGAGAGAGAGTCATAAATTATACCTATATATATAATTCTACTGAAGGATTATTATTATTATTATTATTATTATTATTATTATTATTATTATCGTTATTATCATTATTATTATTACTATTGTTACTTTATTCGTTGTTATTGTCTTTCGTAACAAGCCGGTGAGTACACAACCAATCTCTCTC
>NC_059261.1:2501912-2504412 GCF_017591435.1 Portunus trituberculatus | reverse complement strand
AGACGGGTTAGACTTTCACCTTGTCCGCCCTTGAGTTTCTGCCCGGCCCCTGAATACCCGGCTTCTCCTCCTCCTCCTCCTCCTCCTATTCCTCCTCCTCCTTCAATATCACGACTTACTCTCCTCCCTTCTGTCCTTCCATGTTCTCATAATTTGGATGTTCTTTTCTTATTCTTTCCTTTTTTTTTCATCCCTGCGTCGTTTCCTTCCTTCTTTCCTGTTGTCATTCCACGCAAATTATGAACGGTCTCCTCCTCCTCCTCCTCCTCCTCCTCCCACTTTCTTGTACACTTCTTATACACACACACACACACACACACACACACACACAACCAGTTTAAAAGGCCAACAAATATTCGCTCTGCAGTAGAATCATGCACCACCACCACCACTTCTTGCAGTTAGGGCGTGTGGTGTGTGGGCAGGAGGGAATTGTGGCGTGGGCAGAGGTTGAGATGGCTGAGTGAACCCCTATGTGTGTGTGTGTGTATGTGTGTGTGTGTGTGTGTGTGAGGAGCTGGAGCCGCTGTGCCTAATATGGACACGCCCCCTTTTCCTCCATCCTCCTCCTCCTCCTCCTCCTCCAACTCCTACTCCTACTCTCTCTCTCTCTCTCTCTCTCCCTGCCACCAGCCGAGGACATGTCACACCTGCCCACACGAACACACCTGTTTCTTGTACCTGTGACTAAAGGGTTACGGTTGCATTCTTGTGTGTGTGTGTGTGTGTGTGTGTGTGTGTGTGTGTGTGTGTGTGTGTGTGTGTGTGTGTGTGTGTGTGTGTGTGTGTGTGTGGTGTGGGTGGGGATAGTCGTCGTCATCGTTGTTGTTGTTGTTATTATTGTTGTAGTGGTGGTGGTGGTGGTGGTGGTGGTGGTGGTGGTGGTGGTGGTGGTAGTAGTAGTAGTAGTAGTAGTAGTAGTAGTAGTAGTAGTAGTAGTAGTAGTAGTAGTAGTAGTAGTAGTAGTAGTAAGAGGAGGAGGAGGAGGAGGAGGAGGAGGAGGAGGAGGAGGAGGAGGAGGAGGAGGGGATATTACTCATGATTTGAGTGTGTGTGTGTGTGTGTGTGTGTGTGTGTGTGTGTGTGTGTGTGTGTGTGTGTGTGTGTGTGTGTGTGTGTGTGTCACATAAGCATACATCACCTACAAATTATTCCCCTAAAAAAAAAAAAACTTAAATTCCCTTAAAAAAAATAGATAAAAATAAGAAAAAAAGGATACTCAACTCAATCTAACCTAACCTAACCCAACCCAACCCAACCCAACCCAACCTAACCTAACTTAACCTAACCTTACCCAACCTAACTTAACCCCAGTCTCGGCCATCACCTGTCCACTGTTCATCAATATCCCGCACCTCACACACCATCTTACCTTCGACTCCTACACAAACAACCACGACATGCACAAACACTTTCTATACAGCGCACTGAGAGGAACACGCACTCAAGAACACGTAGCAACACTTTAGAACACTTGAAAGCACACATAACAACACCTTTGAACACACAACACCACCTGTAAGCACATGAAAACACCTGGAAAACACATGAAAACACCTGATCACATTTACGAACACCTGGGAGGATGATTACAGGTGACAGGTGCAACAGGGGGCAAGAGAGAGGGAGAGGGAAAGGGGGAGAGGGAGAAGGTTAGATCAGTACTCACCCACACGTGCATATCTGGCAAATACACTTCTCATCCTTAGGTGTTTCCGGCTTTTGCTTCTGTGGTTTCTTCTCCATCTTCTCCGTTTTCTTCTTCTCCTTGATCACCATTGCGACGGCTGCGGGTTGGGCACTGAGCAGGCGTGGCGGAGGCGGAGGCACGCACGTCCGTCCTGTATGAAGTTCGGGCGAGACTGACGGCCGGCGAGGAAGCGAGGCGTGATGCAGAGGTGGGTGTGGACGTGGGCGGTCTGTGGCAGCGCTGGCGGCTCATTCAGGGACCTGTGCGTGGAGTGGGTGGTGAGGGAGGTGTTGACAAGTAAGGGGTATGAGGTGGTGGGGGGGGGCCTGAAGTAGCTGGTATGTGGGTGAAGTGGACAGATGGGAGGTTTAAGACATTTATCCCCTTTTTGGGTAACTCTTGTACCTGCTCGGGAACTGGCACCTAAGTGTGTGTTTTGCTTCAATGTTTTTTGCTGCCCTTGGCCAGATTTCCCCTCCTACATATGAAGAAAGTAAGGATGGTTTGGCGTGGATGGCTGGGAATGGCGGGGCTTGTGGAAGTAAGTGGGTGGAGGTTAGGAAAGATGCTGTGTGTGGATGATTTAGTATGGTTTGGTATGGTTGGGATGTTTAGAGATACAGAACTAATGCTATAACAGATGTATGGACGTCAGAACACTTTGGAACACTTTAAAACACACATAACAACACCTGTGAACACGCAACACCACCTGGAGCCACCTAAACACACCTGGGAATCATACAAACACCTGTGCACCTTAAGGAACACCTGGGAGGATGATTATAGGTGACAGGTGCAACACGGGTA
>NC_059261.1:2491912-2496912 GCF_017591435.1 Portunus trituberculatus | reverse complement strand
TATCACTGCTATTTCTTTATTGATAGATTTTTTTTATTACTATTATTTCTTTTATTTATTTATTTATCTATTCATTTATCTATTTTTTGTTATGGCCTATAGCGCCTGTGGGTGTCCTTGAAGAGTATGGGAAGCGCTGTCCACCTTCCACCCATTAGCGGCGCAAGCATTTTTAATTATAGTGGTACCCATATTAGGGCCCATATCACCACCCAAGCGCATCTTTGGTGAAAGGCAATTACGCACACCTCCACCTACAACCTGGGTACCATGGTGACATGTAGGTAACTTTACACCACTTGGGAAATGACAAAGTTTCAAGACGGCATGTGGTGGGATTCGAACCTATGCATGGATATCTACTCGATCCCACGCTCACCACCTTATCCACTACTACTACTACTACTACTACTACTACTACTACTACTACTACTACTACTACTACTTCTACTACTACTACCAGTAATACTACCACCATCACTACTACTAACATCCCCACTACTACTACTACGCCTAATGCTGCTACTATTACTACTATTATTGCCACCATCCCCACCACCATTATTACTACTACTACTACTATTACTACCACTACTACTACTACCACCATCACCACCAATACCACCACTAATACTACTTTTTCATGTCGTTTTCTCTTTGCGTCGCTTTAATCCTTCTTTCCTTGCATGTTTGTAGGATTTCGGTCACTGTGATAAGACACGAAGGAATGCATTGTGATTTTCTCGTAGTCTGGAGTGAAAACTGATAAAAAAAATAATAGTAATAATAAAGAAAAAAAAAAATGAAACGAAAAGTGTCCAAACATTACTTTTGTTATCCTTCAAAAATTATGTCAGTGTTATAAAGAAAATGGAAATTGTAAATGGTAGACTATTATTCTTTGTCATTTTATCTGATATTTATAAATTTTTACTCTTTAATTGAGTATTTTAGGAATTTGAATATCTAAATTGTTAAAATCATGAAAGGTTTCTTGAAAATACTTCCTCTACAACCTGTTAAACGGTCACTAGAACCTTGAAAACACCCTTAAAAACAGCAATAACTTCCATTACATTTTGTTAAATTGTCACTAGAACCTTGAAAACACCATAACTTCTATAAAGACAACGTTAAATTGCTACTAGAACCATGAAAACACCATTAATTTCCACTACTCCCCGTTAAACTGTCACCAGAACCTTGAAAACACCAATAACTAACTTCCACTACACACTGTTAATCTGCCAATAGAACCATGAAAACACCTTTGAAAACACCAATAACTTCTACTGCCTCCCGTTAATTAAACTGTCACTAGAATCATGAACACACCAACAACTTACACTATACCCTTTTAATCTGCCACTAGAACCATGAAAACATTCTTGAAAACACCAACAACTTCCACTACAGCTTGTTAATCTATCACTAGAACCTTGAAAACACCAACAGCTTCCACCACTACTACAGCCTGTTGATCTGTCACTAGAACCTTGAAAACACTACCAACTTCCACCACACTCTGTCAAACTGCCACTAGAAACATTAAAACACCCTTGAAAACACCAATAACTCTCACTAGAACCTTGACAACACCAAAAAACAATAGCAGGAACATGAACAAAAATATAAATAATGATAGTGATATTAAGAACAGCAAACAATAAACAGCATAACTACAATATCACTACTACAACTTCTCCCACGCGTTTATGATATATCGTTACTCCAACACTCCCTCATCAAAGCTACCATTACGATTATCCTCATTAAAAACCTTCTACTTTACTAATTCTGCTAAAATTTTCATCTACTTGCATCTTTTTATCGGTATTTCTCTCTCCCAGTACTGAGAGCTCTAGTGAACCCGTTGGCCTGGCGCGCTCAGCCAATGAGAGTGTCCCATTTATGCACCACACTGAGACATGAACACTGATTGGCTCTTGAGTTTTGCATCAATACTGTGGGGTTTGTGACATTTGAGGCCAGCTGTCAAGGTCACTGCGAGGAGGAGGAGGGGGAGGAGGAGGAGGAGGAGGAGGAGGAGGAGGAGGAGGAGGAGGAGGAGGAGGAGGATAATGAAGACGAATAAGGAGAGGATGAAACTCCAATAGCAACAAAGAACTGCTTAAAAAGGAAAGAAAAATGAAAGGACATTTTTTTTTACAAGGACAGAAAAATAAACATGAAAGAAAAAATGAAAAGAAAGGAAGAACAGAGTAAACACAATAGAGAAGAAGAAGAAGAAGAAGAAGAAGAAGAAGAAGAAGAAGAAGAAGAAGAAGAAGAAGAAGAAGAAGAAGAAGAAGAAGTAGAAGAAAGAAAAAACAAAAAAAGAAAAAAAGTAAGAAGACGACGAAGAAGAAGACGAAGAAGACGAGGAGGAGGAGGAGGAGGGCGAGGAGGAGGAGGAGGAGGAGGAGGAGGAGGAGGAGGAGGAGGAGGAGGAGGAGGAGGAGGAGAAGAAGGAGAAGGAGAAGGAGAAGGAGAAGGAGAAGGAGAAGGAGAGGGAGAAGGAGAAGACGAAGAAGAAGAAGAAGAAGAAGAAGAAGAAGAAAGAAGAAGAAGAAGAAGAAGAAGAAGAAAAAGAAACAACAACAGCAACAAAGAACCAACTAATGAAAACAAAAACAAAACAAGAAAAAACGAGGATATTTTTTTCAGACAAAGAAAAAAATAGAAAGAGAGAGAGAGAGAGAGAGAGAGAGAGAGAGAGAGAGAGAGAGAGAGAGAGAGAGAGAGAGAGAGAGAGAGAGAGAGAGAGAGAGAGAGAGAGAGAGAGAGAGAGAGAGAGAGAGAGAGAGAGAGAGAGAGAGAAACAGTAAACAGAACATAAACCAAATCAATAAATTAAGGACACGAAGAAAAAAAAAAAAAAAAAAAAAAAAAACAAGAACTTACCAAGGAAGAAAACGACCCACAACGAAAGCTTACAACGAACCCCTTCAGTACCAGGACGCGTTTCCATATTCATTCTGCTTACTATTTGGTGATTTAATACAGCTTCAGAAACTCATGTAGGGGATTAAAATAGTGAAGAGTGTGGCCATTAGTCTTCTCATCTCCACAGACCTTCCCTAATGTCAATAAAATTATCTAATCCACGTTTCCAGATTCATTCTTCTTACAATTTGATGATTTAATACAGCTTCAGAAACTCATGTAGGGGATTAAAATAGTGAAGACTGTAGCCATTAATCTTTTGACCTCCATAGACCCTCATTAAAGTCAATAAAATGGTCTAATCCACGTTTCCAGATTCATTCTTTCCACTATTTGATGGTTTTATACAGCTTTGGTAACTCATAAGGGGGAAACTAAAATAATGAAGACTGTATCCATTAATCTTTTGACCTCCATAGACCCTCCTTAATGTCAATAAAATGGTCTAATCCACGTTTTCCAGATTCATTCTTTCCACTATTTGATGGTTTCATACAGCTTTGGAAACTCATAAGGGGAAATTAAAAGAATAAAAACTGTGGCCATTAATCTTCTCACCTCCACACTTTTCCTAATGTCAATAAAATCATCTAATACCAAATTTCATGATGGTATCTCTCCCCCATAAAACACAACGTACAAATGACTAACACAAGATTCCAGTTTAGATAAGAGTGACGATGAGAAGAACACGAGTTTAGTATGTCATTATGAAAACTTATGACGCAGGGATGATAAACTGACTCCTTTTGTTGATATGTTATAATGTTATACTCTCTCTCTCTCTCTCTCTCTCTCTCTCTCTCTCTCTCTCTCTCTCTCTCTCTCTCAACGATTGGTAGTGTAACGGTGTACTGGTCAAATCTCAGCTTGCAAGAGGCTCTAATGGAAGTTAATGGAGTTTTCAAGGGTGTTCTCAAGACTCTAATGGAGGTTTAAGGAATTTTACAGGAATTTTTGAGAGTTTTTGAGATTCTAGTGGTAGTTTAAGAGATATTCGTGGATTTTAAACTAATTTTTTTTTTTCAAGGGTATTTTCAAGATTCTAACTGTTTTAATCCCTTCAGTACTGGAACGCATTTCTACCTTGAGTTTTGGGCACGATTAGACGATTTTACTGACATTAGGAAAGGTCTAATAGAGAAGATTAAAAGTCATAGTCTTCACTATCTTAAATCCCTACATGAGTTTCTGAAGCTGTATCAAATCACCAAATAGTAGGAAGAATGAATAGGAAAACGCGTAATGGTGCTGAAGGGGTAAAGGGATTCTAGTTTAAGTTATTGAGCTTTCAAGAGGGTGTTAAGAAATTCTAATGGTGATTCAAGAGATTTTAGTGGGATTTTTATGGGATTTTCAAGGGTGGGGTCAAGATTCTAATGATAGATAAGAGATTCTAGTTTAAGTTATTTGGGTTTTCAAGGGTGTTTTCAAGATTCTAATGATAGTTAAGAGATCCTAGTTTAATCTCTTGTTTTCAAATGGTGTTTTCAAGATCCTAGTGGCAGTTTACAAGATTCTAGTTTAAATTATTTGGGTTTTCAAGATCCTAATGCTAGATAAGAGATTCTAGTTTAAGTTATTGGAGTTTTTATGGATGATTTCAAGATTCTAATGGCAGTTTAAGAGATCCTTGTTTAATCTATTGTTTTCAAAGGGTGTTTTCAAGATCCTAATGGCAGTTTACAAGATTCTAGTTCAAGTTATTAGGGTTTTTAAGGATGATTTCAAGATTCTAATGGTAGTTTAAGAGATTCTAGTTTAAGAAATATGAGTTTCTAAGAATGTTTTCAAGAATCTAATGGTAATTCAAGAGATTCCAATTTAATCTATTGGGGTTTTCAAGAGTGTTTTCAAGATTCTAATGGCAGTTAAGAGATTCTAGTTTAAATTATTTGTGTTTTCAAGATTCTAATGACGGTTTATGAGATTCTACTTTAAGTTGTTTGGGTTTTCAAGGATGATTTCAAGATTCTAATGGCATTTTAAGAAATTCTAGTTTAAGTAATTTGAGTTTCGAAAAGTGTTTTCAAGATCCTAATGGCAGTTCAAAA
>NC_059261.1:2481912-2486912 GCF_017591435.1 Portunus trituberculatus | reverse complement strand
CATTGTTACTGTGTTGTTCATTATTACTACCATTTTGTTATAATTATTTTCATCATTACTATTGATTTCATGATTGTTATTATCATTATTTTATTATCATTATTATTATTATTATTACTACTACTATCATTATTACTATTATTATTATTATTATTATTATTATTATCATCATTATTGTTATTATCATCATAACATGTTATTGTGATTATCATTATTTTATTACTAATCTATATTATGATCTATATTATAATTGTTATTACTAGGTGTTATTGTGATAATTTTCGATTATTTTGTGGCTAATACGCCCCTGTGATGGTTTGGCCGCGTCACAGCATGCGTCAGCCACCTCAATTATTAATACACTCCAGGCCCGCAACAGAGCATCGTCTCAACGGACCGTGGCTACATTTGCTGCATATATTTAAGATTTATGTATTGTACGAAGGCCAATAAATGTATCAGTATCAGCATCTCTTGTTCATTCGCTCCATATGTGTTTTTACCATCCTATATTCTTTGCGTATATTCTCTCTCTTTCTCTCTCTCTCTCTGTTAGTTAGTCAATGAACCAGACAGTCATTTCTTCAGCTCTCTCTCTCTCTCTCTCTCTCTCTCTCTCTCTCCTCTCTCTCTCTCTCTCTCTCTCTGTGTGTTAGTCAATGCTCTCTCTCTCTCTCTCTCTCTCTCTCTCTCTCTCTCTCTCTCTGTTAGTTAGTCAATGAACCAGACAGTCAATTCTTCAGCTCTCTCTCTCTCTCTCTCTCTCTCTCTCTCTCTCTCTGTTAGTTAGTCAACCAGCGCTCTCTCTCTCTCTCTCTCTCTCTCTCTAGTCAATCTCTCTCTCTGTTAGTTAGGTCAATGAACAGACAGTCAATTCTTCAGCGCTCTCTCTCTCTCTCTCTCTCTCTCTCTCTCTCTCTCTCTCTCTCTCTGTTACGGTCAATTCTTCAGCTCTCTCTCTCTCTCTCTCTCTCTCTCTCTCTCTCTCTCTCTCTCTCTCTCTCTCTCTCTCTCTCTCTCTCTCTCTCTCTCTCTCTCTCTGTTAGTTAGACAATGAACAAAACAGTCAATTCTTCAGCTCTCTCTCTCTCTCTCTCTCTCTCTCTCTCTCTCTCTCTCTCTCTCTCTCTCTCTCTCTCTCTCTCTCTCTGTTAGTTAGACAATGAACAAAACAGTCAATTCTTCAGCCTCTCTCTCTCTCTCTCTCTCTCTCTTAGTTAGACAATGAACAAAACAGTCAATTCTTCAGCCTTAAAGCAGACCAGGTTGGGGATGTCGCCGTATATTACAGCAGAAGGCTTCTGCATAAACCAAGATCATCCCAGGAGGACCAGGAACCTGCGACAACCGAGGAGCACACCAGCCTGTTCCCACAGGTTAGTGAAACCAAGCCAAGCCTGTCCCCATATGCCGTTTATACGAACCCCAGCGAGACAGCAACCGAGGTCACGTACTGTGTCCTCACTTCCAAGGTCACGGTGATAGACCTTCTGCATGGCCAGAGGTGGGTCGCCCCCGAGGCCCAGCCCTGGCAGGAAAGGGCAGATGCTCCTCAGGCTGACGAGACCGTGGACAGCCTGACCCCCGAGGTCGTACACCGTGACCTAGGGGATGGCCAGAGGTGGGTCGCCCCCCAGGCCCAGCTCTGGCAGGAAAGGGGACGTGCTCCTCAGGCTGGCGAGACTGTGGCCAGCCTGACCATCGAGGTCACGCACCGTGACCTCGGAGATGGCCAGAGTTGGGCCGCTCCCCAGGCCCAGCTCCGTCACAGGAGGGGAGAGCCTCGTGGGAGCTTCTCTGCTGGGGGACTGGAAAGCATTGTCTTGCAGCCTTCCATTTCTTCCCACTCTAAGAAAACAAAGGAAGCCCTGTGTGGCCCCTGCCAAGTGGGCAGCCTGCTCCAGTGTATGCCTTCACTTTACTCGTCTGCCATTTATGCCTGGAGTGGTTCTGAGTCTGCTGCACCGAGCACCACCACGCCACGCCACACCGAACACCACTTAAGGGCTTATCACACGCTAAACCACACAGTCACCGCCGCAAGATGGTGGCTGGTGACACATTCATAGTCTTTAGATTAGATTAGGTTAGGATAGGTTAGGATAGGATAGGTTAGTATAGAATAGGATAGGATAGAATAGGATAGGATAGGATAGGTTAGGTTAAATTAGGTTAGGATAGGATAAGGTAGGTTAGGTTAGGATAGGAGAGGATAGGTTAGGTTAGGTTAGATTAAGTTAAGTTAGGTTAGGTTAAGATAGGATAGGATAAGGTAGGTTAGGTTAGGTTAGGTTAGGATATAGGATAGGATAGGATAGGATAGGATAGGATAGGATAGGTTAGGTTAGATTAGGTTAGGATAGGATAAGGTAGGTTAGGTTAGGATAGGAGAGGATAGGATAGGTTAGGTTAGGTTAAATTAGGTTAGGATAGGATAAGGTAGGTTAGGTTAGGATAGGAGAGGATAGGATAGGTTAGGTTAGGTTAAATTAGGTTAGGATAGGATAAGGTAGGTTAGGTTAGGATAGGATAGGTTAGGTTAGGTTAGGTTAGGTTAGGTCTCAACTCTATCTTCAAAGTGTCAATTAAGTTGTCAAGCGGTTTGCTCTCATTGGAAATGTTCCTAAGTGTGTTTCTTTTGACATTAATGTTGAAATCTTAATATATTACTGCACAAACAAAAACACCCGTGTTCTCTCTGCAACGACAACTTTGTGAATGCAGTGGAGGTGTGGCGCAGCAGTGCTTCAGGACACTGGCCAACAACACGTCACTGATAGTTATCACATCCTATGCCAACATTTTAATAAAGCGTTTCATAAGCTAACACATGAAACACTCAGCACGGGATAGAGGGATGAATATTAGGCTGAATAAGGTCATGGTTACACGACAGTCGACACAGAGTTGTAATAAACGACTCGCATTTCTATTGGGGGTCCAGTAACTAGCGGGATGCCATAGAGATCAGTTTTAGGGACATTGTTATTATAATAAATATTAATAATTCAGATAATGGAATCAGTAGTGATATTAGTAAATTTACAGACGACATAGATAAGTAGAATAATTAGCCCGGATTCGGATGCCATCGTCTTGCAGGCAGATTCAGATAGGATGAACGAATGGACAGACAGATGGCAAATGCAGTTTAACACTAACAAATTCAAAGTACTTAGAGTAGATTCAAGATATCCACATAATAGGTACACGATTAACAACGAAACCCTTGTAGATTCAGAATATGAAAGATTTAGGATCTATAGTTAGCTCCGATCTTGGTCTACGTCTACAGCTTTGAAAGGAGTTAGTTTTGTGGAGCAGTTTCTTAAGGCCGTGTTTCTGTCCCTCTGCATCAATAGAATGAAGTCCTTCAATGTAACATGCAACCATCTGTCTTCTCTCTTCCTTCCTCTTCCTTTCATACATTTTTTCTTTCTTTCCTTTTCCGTCTTTCTATTGTTTCCTTGTCCCCTGCGATATATTTTCATTTTTTTGTTCCTTCTTTCTTTCCTTTCTGTGTGTGTGTGTGTGTGTGTGTAGGTTAGCTATTTGATCCTCCCGTGTGTCTATTTACATCTCCTTTTACGAGAACTATAGTACTGCTGTGTTCACGCCGTGACTGATAATACTCCCACAGCAATGCACAGTACTTAGTTTGATCTAATACTCCTTGTGAACGTGAAAGTCCACATCAAAATCGAGAGTCGTAATTTAATGAACTTTTGGCGCGGCATGACAACAGGAAGGGAAATACTGTGTTTAGATGATCTTCTTAACTTCACTTAGATTGGGTTGGGTTAGGTTAGGTTAGATTAGGTTGAGTTGGGTTGGGTTAGGTTAGATTAGGTTGAGTTGGGTTAGGTTAGGTTAGGTTGGGTTAGGTTAGGTTAGCTTTCCGAGGTTCTCGTGCCAAGCGTCTCACCTGTCTCTATTACTGCCACACACCTGCTCATAAATATACTGTAAGCTGCTGCCATAACCTATACATCTGTCATGAATTTTCCCCCTTCGATCCCACCTCTCTCTCTCTCTCTCTCTCTCTCTCTCTCTCTCTCTCTCTCTCTACTATAGCGTGGGTTTCCCGTCTGTCTCGTCAACATTGATTACTTTCTTTGTTGTCGCTTTGTCGCCTCTCTCTCTCTCTCTCTCTCTCTCTCTCTCTCTCTCTCTCTCTCTCTCTCCTCTCTCTCTATTCCTTCCTTTCTTTCTTCCTCCCTCATTCCTTGCTACGTTCATGCATTCCTTTCTTCTCTTTCTCCTTCTGTTTGGCTTCCTTTCTTTTTCTCTTCTTTCACTCTCTCCTTACGTTCCTTCAATTCTTCTCTTTTTGTCTTCCTTTCTTTTCTCTTCTCTCACTGTTTACGTTCTTTCCTTCCTTCTCTTTTTCAATCTTTTTTCTTTTCTTCCCTCACTTCTATTTCCTTTTCTTCTTTCCCATATTCAAATCTTGCTTTCTTTCTCTCTTCCCTTCCTTTCTTCCCTACATCTTTCTTTCTTCCCTTCCTCATAACTTCCTGTCTTCCTACTCCTCTTCCTCTTCCCTCTTCTGTTACTTTCTCTCTCCTCTCTTTGATATACTAAACCAGTATGACGAAGCTAAACCGGCATATATACCTTGACTTTCAAAATGCCATTGACAAAGTCCCCGACAAACTTTTACTGATTAAACAAAAAGTCACACGGTATTTGATGCAATGTGTCACGATGGGTAGATAACTGGCCGAACAATTGTAAACATAGAGTAGTTATAAGGGGCCGCCGTGGTACAGTGGAACCATGCGTGCTTTGGGGTTCGAGGGGTCTCCAAGCTTACGGGTTCGAATCCTGTCCACGGTCCGAGTGTAGGTTGGGCTTCCTCACTCGTGGCAAGGGTTTCCTGTGGCGGAGGGAGTGGAGGGTGGGGAGCGAGACTTCTGCCTTGCGTTTCTTTACTACCACTACTATTTTAGAAGTTCTAGTCAGGTTACCTCGTCAGGAACGCAGGGTCTGTTGTGGCC
>NC_059261.1:2476912-2479412 GCF_017591435.1 Portunus trituberculatus | reverse complement strand
ACGAAGACACACCTAATGCTCTCCCATGAAACATAACTCATAACAATAACTCAGCCTTGAAAATAAGTAGCCGAAGGAATCAAAGCCTAACGTCATGCAAAGATTAGGTTAGGTTAGGTTACGTTGGGTTACATTTTATAAGGTTTGGTTTGATTCAGTTAGGTAAGGTTAGGTTGGGTTAGGTTAGGTTAGGTTGGATTAGGTTTGGTTAGGTTTGGTAAAGGTAAGGTTGGGTTAGGTTAGGTTAGGTTAGGTTACGTTGGATTAGATTTGTAAGGTTAAGTAAAGGTAGAAAAGCTAGGCTGGTTTACATTAGACTAAAATAGGTCTATGCCTCTTTTTCTAAACATGATGTACACAATGTAATTATATAAAGTAAAAGAATCAGTCTAGCCTAGCCTAACCTTCAGGTGAAAACGGTAATGTTACTTCGATATCCTAAGTATTTTTCTTACTAGCTTCGTCTTCAGATCTGCAGAGGAACTATGAATGCGTAATCTACTCTGTATCTTTGTTTCCCTCACCACTGGTCCGCACGTGTCCCAGAAATGCCTCAATCTTCGCATATAATTTGCACGTATCCTTCCTTATATTTGCGATGATTCTTTCGACAGGTCCCCCTACATCAGTTAATCAATCAGTCAATAAATGAATACGTGTAGCAAAAGCAAAAACACCACCGCACATTACTTACGGGTTTTTCGTATCCATTTTCAGCCCCATATTGTCACGGCACAGCAATGCTTCGAATAACTATCTCCCTGTGTCGGCTGCTCGGCCCTGTTGGTAGCTGGATGTGTTTGGCTGTTCCTGGCTTTGGCTTCGTTTTTATTAATTGCTGTATAAACTTGAACAATATCGTTACTGTTACAATACTTTTATTTACCCGTGGTAGATTTTCACAGCTTTTTTTAATATTTTTAAAAGCTATGATTGAAATTGGTTTTATTTCTATGTTTCACTCACAAGCGAGAACATTCATCGTAATCTTGTCTATCGGCTTTGAATTATAATTGATTAAAGGGTACTTGAATTTCTTACAATAATTCTGCAGTAACATAGCATTTTCATTCTATTTGCTATGCATTTAGTGCTATTATAGGCAAGAAAACTAAGTACCGTTTAAAAAATCGTGGTGAGCATCAGTTAATCCAAGTCAAAGTCAAAAGAAAGTCATTCGGACAAAATAAACACCGAATGCGTTCAGATGCCAGTAGTATTTGTATTGCCATTTCACGTATAAGTTTTGTTTATGATTTTATTTATTATAATAAAGAAGGATTATTTTGACATGTCGTATATCATTGTTATAACTAAATATTTGAGCAATGTTTATATATCTTATTATTTCTCTTCCTAACAAGAAAAGGAGTCTTACGCACGTAGACGAGTCACGAAACCAGTTGTCGAGAGAAGATATTTATTGGAAGTTGAAGAAGTGGAGAAGTGTACTGAAAAACTCCTACAGCAGAGTTATGAAAAGACACAAATAGACTGAATGCCCAAAACTGAAGAGAACTGATCAAACCAATAAGTGATAGAAGACGTGACGACCTATGAACCGATACCAAGCGAAACCAGATCAAGAGAATATCATAGAGACCAGTGAAGTGAGATGGAGAGATGGAGTTGCAGAAAGGATGGGAGTCACACAGAAAAATGGAAGGGCAGAAACTAACGCCTACTCTAGACAAGCTATGGAAATGGACAAAATGAAGTGTAGCTTAGTATACCACCGTGACGAAGCCAGAAAGTGGTGGTAGCGTGAAATAGTGAAGGTTAGTGTTAGAAAAGCAATTTTGCTCTATTATACTTGTTACATCACATGGTTTGGGAGGAAAATAGAAAAAAAAAAAAATGAAGTGTAGCCTTATAACCTACCCTGTACCATCGTGACGAGAAAAATATAAGTGTTAATGAGAAATAATGATGGTTAGTGTTAGAACAGCAATTTTACTCTATTATCCAGTTACATCACAAGGTTTGCGAAGAAAATATAAAAATGTTAATAAAGTGCAGCCTTGTATACCACCGTGACGAGAAAAAAAATAAATAAATACTGACGAGAAATAATTATGGCTAATGTTAGAACAGCAATTTTACTGTGCCATATTGTTACTTCATACTGTTTGGTAAGAAAATATAGAGGTAATAAATGATAATAATGTGTAGCCTAGTATACCACCGTGACGCAGAAAAAAAAAAAAAATATTAATGAGAAATAAAGATAGTGTTAGAACAGCAATTTTCTCTATTATACTACCACATCAGAAGGTTTGGGAAGAAAATCTAGAAATAATAGATAATGATAATGTGTAGCCTAGTGTACCACCGTGACGAGGAAATAAGAAGTTAACGAAAAGTAATGATGGTTAGTGTTAGAACAGCAATTTTATTCTATTCTACTGTTACATCACAAGGTTTGGGAAGAAATATAGAAATAATAATAAAATGTAGCCTTGTTTACCCCCGTGATGAGGAAAATAAAGGTGCTAATGAG
>NC_059261.1:2471912-2474412 GCF_017591435.1 Portunus trituberculatus | reverse complement strand
AAGAGATGAACGAGGGTACTGGTTAACTCTTGCATTAGAGAGGTGGACAACGTAGTGGTGGAGAGAAGAAACTCTGCTGTTCAAGTTCTAACACTATTTGACTACTACTACTACTACTACTACTACTACTACTACTACTACTACTACTACTACTACTACTACTACTACTACTACTGCTGCTGCTGCTGCTGCTGCTGCTACTTCTGCTACTACTGCTTCTGTTACTATTACTGTTATTACTACTACTACTACTACTACTACTACCATTACTTATTTCAGTGCCACCACCATTTCACCGTTACTTACTACACTACTACTACTACTACCACCACCACTACTACCACCACCACCACTACCACACACAACAACAACAACACCAACACCAACAACAACAACATCACCACTACTACTACCACCACTACCACCACTGCTGCACCACTACTACCACTGCTGCCACCACCACCACTACTACTACTACCACTACACACAACAACAACAACAACAACAACAACAACAACACTACTACTACTACTGCTGCCACTGCTACTGCTGCTACTACTACTACTACTACTACTACTACTACTGCTGCTGCTGCTGCTGCTGCTACGTCTACTTCTACTACCACTACCATCACCACTTCATCCACCACCAACTCTACTCCTTACAATATTACTCCTACTGCTACTACTGTTACTACTAATACTGCTACTACCACTAACTACTACTACTACTACTACTACTACTACTACTACTACTACGACCTGCAGGCCAGTGGCAGTTAGCAATTACAGAGATCAATGGGTCTGAGCAACACACACACACACACACACACACACACACACACACACACACACACACACACACAGGGGGCATGAGGTGCTGATGGTTTGGGCGGCACAGGCTTTGTGGGCGGTGCGGGCGGCTCACTCACAGCGGGGTTACTGCAGGCTATGAAGGGCAGTGTATGTGTGTGTGAGGGGCGGCGGATGACCTTCCCTCTAGAAAGCTTGTTTGATACTGATAGGTCGAGGGAACATGCACCTTGGCTCCGTGTCCCGCCCCGTCCCGCCCTCCCCGCCCTTGTCTCAGTCACGCTTTGCTCTCTTACTGTGACTGTTTTCAAAGGCCACAGAGATGATTTGCCGGTTTCTTAATATCATTTCTTCAATTCATAACGTAGAAATCTTGTTAATCTGTCACTAAAACCGTAAAAAATCTTAAAAACTGAGTGTCACTTCGCCACTACTGTTTTTAAAGGCCACAGAGACGAATAGCCAGGTTCTCAGTAATGTTTCTCGTGTTCATAATGTAGAAATCTTGTTAATCTGTCACTAGAACTGTAAAACGCTCTTAATTAAAAAAAAGAACCGTGTCACTTCAAGGCGACTGTTTTCCAAGGCCACATAATATGAAAAGCCGAGTTCTCAGTAATGTTTCTCGTGTTCATAATGTAGAAATCTTGTTAATCTGTCACTAGCACTGTAAAAAGTCTTAAAAACTGAGTGTCACTTCGCCACTACTGTTTTCAAAGGCCACAGTGACGAATAGCCAGGTTCTGAATAATGTTTCTCATGTTCAATAATGTAGAAATCTTGTTAATCTATCACTACAACTATAAAAAGAAGAAAAAACACTTAAAAACCCATGTCACTTCACCACGACTGTTTTCAAAGGCCACAGAGATGAATAGCCGGGTTCTCAGTAATGTTTCTCCTGTTCATCTTGTAGAAATCTTGTTAATCTGTCACTAGAACCGTAAAAACACTCTTAAAACCCCGTGTAATAACTGGAGCCTTTTGAACGTAGCGGAGGTACAGCGCAGGGGTGTTTCAGAATACAGTTCGAAGTGGCACACCCAGAAAGGCGCCTCTCCCCTCCCTTCTCCCCGTCTCCCTTCCCGAGTAACCGTGTAATTAGTACTGAGCGTATGTGTGTTGTTTATCAGAGGAATATCAGGGTAGTGTGTTGCTTTAGTTAGGGTCTACTGGTAATCTCTGGAGCTCCTTGTCTCTGTGCCTGCCTCTGTGTCTCCTACCGAGGGAGAGAGTAGACCATACACAATTAAAATGGCAAGACAGCTGACTAAGATTATGAAAAAAAAAAAGGATATATAAAACCAAGATTAAGGGAATGGAATATGAGAACTGGGAATCAAATCCTAACAAAACACAAGATGGTAAGTAAAGGGAAAAATCAAGACCATAACAGGAAGATAAGCAATATAGAACAATAACATACAACTACCAGTTATAGAAGCCTCGTCACATTACAAATTACCTTACAGAGAGAGAGAGAGAGAGAGAGAGAGAGAGAGAGAGAGAGAGAGAGAGAGAATTATGTACCTTGATGGAAGACGTGTCAGGAGGTGGAGAAGGAGGAGGAGGAGGAGGAGGAGGAGGAGGAGGAGACGAAGGTAAAGAAGACGAAGAAGAAGAAGAGAAGGAGGAGGAGGAGGAGAAGGAGGAGAGAGGGAAAAAAATGAGGATGGCCTTGTATCACC
>NC_059261.1:2454412-2466912 GCF_017591435.1 Portunus trituberculatus | reverse complement strand
GGGATAGATGAAGGAGTGAGGATGCATGTCGTCGACTCTTGCATTACTGAGGTGGACAGAATAGTGATGGAAGAAATGAAAAAAAAGTATAAGGGAAAAGAATAGACAGTGAATGAGTGATGATGTGGACATAAACAGGTAATTCCACAGCATTTCCTTCAGCTTGCATGGTGTGAGGCGCATGAACGTTGCAGTTCCCGTTACTGAGCGGCGCCCCTCCGTGGCTCACTGAACGTAACATAAGAACACCATAAAATGTTAAGGTGCAGGAAGCCATCAGGCCTACACATGTATGAAACACACCTGTCTACCTTCACCTGTCACTCTCATCATCGATTTGTCTAGTCTTTCTTTCCAGCTCCCTAATGACTCAGCTCTAACAGCCACTGGTTACTGAGCCCGCTCCATTCACCTGCCACTACTTGTGAAGGCTGAGTGGCGGCGGGCAGGAACTTTGCTGCGAAAACCCAAACAAGACACTGGAGCGAAGCGTGGTTAGGTTTTCGGATTGATTCCAGCGACCTTGTTAACCAGACTTAGATGCCCGCTTCACATGTCTGCGCCCATCTGTGTATTATTTGTGTGGTGTGGGTTGGGTACTCTTGTGTGGGTGTGAGCCGCACTGTGGGTGATGAGTGCCTCGGTGTGGCTCCCCTTGGTGGGTGGCTCCCCGGAGGATGGGTCATGCAAGGCCAGGGAGGAGTGACATATGCTGAATGTGGAGTGGTGTCTTTATTAAAAAGGAGCAGCAAGTGCTCAAGTGGACTCAATAAATAGCAGGTTGGGAGGGGCGGCTTGACTGGCGGCGGGGCGATCTAGGCGTAGGGGGCGGGAGGCCCGTAGGCGGATGGGGCAGGGTGGGCAGGGTAGGTGGCTTCGCCCTCGTAGGTGACGTCGGCCACGTAGCCGCCCTCGTGGTCAGCCGTGAAGGACACCTTCTGCACGCGGCCGTCGGGCAGCGCCACGTAGTACGACCCGCTGGTCACGTGTCCGTCACTGCTTTCGTTCTGGCCGAAGTCGTTGCCGGTGTAGTCGTCCTTGACGGCATAGGCGAAGTCGTAGGGCATCCCTGGCTCCTTGTAGTGAGGGGGCGGCGGGCCGTAATGAGGTGGGCTGTCGGGGCGCGGCGCGGCGGCGGCGAGAGCCACAGCGGCAGCTGCCACGATCACAACCTGCAACACAACACTGCTGTGACAGAGTTACGACGCCGGCGGCGAAGGCGCTGCAGCAGAAGGAGTGAGGCAAAGGCTGCAGCAGCAGCAGCAACAGCTTACCTGGAAGGGCTTCATAGTGGAGGAGGTGGAGATGGTTGAGAACTGGAGTGTGTTATGATGGAGACAAGCGGCGCGGTCCTTTATATACAGGTGACGGGCGTTACGTCACGCACCTCTCATGGCCCTCTGCGGCTCTTCTGCTCCGGGGAAGAAGAAGAAGGGTCTGCGCCGTGCTTTTAGGAAATTATTGTTTTGCCTGAGGCGTGGCGAGACGCCCCGTGACCGCAGCACGGGCGTGGCAGGCAGGCATACGCCTGTCTGGGCGGGGGCGGGGGGAGGAGGGCAGGCGTGTTGCTGATCGCCACCTTTGCGACAGCGTCCTGTGCCACGCTGGCGCGGCACGTCAGCCTGGCCGTCGCTCCCTGGGCATCGTACCACTGCAGTGGAAGGAGCCAACTCTGGAGGGTCTCTCTCTGCTGTGTATAATTTTACCTTCAAGAGGCGTCCAACGTGTTCCTCCCGAGCGACTCAATGAAACTCTCCGAGACTTACTGTATAACGGAAAAAAATATTCTTAAGCGATAATGATCTTTTCCTTTTCCTAACTCAACGAAAAACTAAAATATTTATTTCCAGTACAATAAAAAGGAGAAATATTTGGGTTGTAAATAAATCGGCGAAAAATTTAGTTTTAGACAACAGTAATATTCATTGATTTTAGATAAAAAAAAAAAGACAAGAATAGATTTTGTAATAGGTAGGAGCCTCTCTTGTATCAAAAACCACCTTCCATTTGTGCAGTGAAGCACGGCAGATGTGGCGGGCGGCAGCCGCGGCAGTGATGTAAGGCAGCCAGATGTGTGGCGCACCTGGCCTGCCTGCACGCTCGCCACTGACAGGCTCTCATGACTTTGGTTAAGAGACAAAACAGTGCAACAAGGAAGCACAGGCTGATGATGCGGCGTCCGTAGAATGGCGGTGGTGTGTGTATCCAAGCACCTGTCATATGTTGGCTATCTGAGACAAATTCTGAAACACTTCTACCACGCACCTGCACTACACTTTCAAAACGTTGTTGTTAAAGTGACGAGATGTTATGAATGTTTGTACTGTTCTAGTGACAAATGAAGAAGATTTCTACATTCACAACAGACTAAATACTCATGACAACCTCGCTAATCATCGCAGTGGCCTTGAAAAGAGCAGAGCGTTTCAGAAAAAGGGGCCAAGGACGTCGACTGCAAACTCCGCGGGCGTTGATCAGCACTCATGAGTTGTTGTGAAGCGTCAGCACCACCACCGTCCCGAGGTGGGGGGGCGCCGCACCACATTCTGGCATGGCAGCCCCGTGATCGCTTGTTTATCGGTGGTGAAGACTTGTCTTTAAAAAAACAACAAAACCTTGGCACATCTTTGGGAGTGAGAGTGGGTGTGGGCGTGGGCGGTAATGGAGCACACACAGCCTTCCCTCGCTTGCCTCCCACCGCCGCACCTCAGCGCCGCGAAGAGAAAGGAATCGCCTCCTGGAATCACAAAGTCTAGCCGATAATTTTCCTTCCCCGGAGCAGAAGAGCCGCAGAGGGCCCTGAGAGGCGCGTGACGTAACGCACGCCACCTGTATATAAAGGACTGCGCCGCTTGTTTCCATCATAACACACTTCAGTCCTCAACTGTCTCCACCTCCTCCACTATGAAGCCCTTCCAGGTAAGCTGCTGCTGCTGCTGCTGCTGCCTTCGCCTCGTTCATCCTGCTGCAGCGCCTTCGCCGCCGGCGTCACCGTAACTCTGTCACAGCAGTGTTGTGTTGCAGGTTGTGATCGTGGCAGCTGCCGCCGTGGCTCTCGCCGCCGCCGCGCCGCGCCCGGACAGCGCGCCCCATTACGGCCCGCCGCCCCCTCACTACAAGGAGCCAGGGATGCCCTACGACTTCGCCTACGCCGTCAAGGACGAGTACAGCGGCAACGACTTCGGCCAGAACGAGAGCAGCGACGGACACGTGACCAGCGGGTCGTACTACGTGGCGCTGCCCGACGGCCGCGTGCAGAAGGTGTCCTTCACGGCTGACCACGAGGGCGGCTACGTGGCCGACGTCACCTACGAGGGCGAGGCCACCTACCCTGCCCATCCCGCCCCACCCGCCTACGGGCCCCCCGCCCCCTACGCCTAGATCGCCCAGCAACTCCCCCTGGCCAGTAACTTATTGACACCGCGCCCCCGCGGGACACCGCTTTTGTAAATAAAGGCATCGCTGTACCCCGCCATTGTTTCCCTCCTTCCACACTCTCTCGACAATCCTTCTCACGGGGCACACACACACACACACACACACACACACACACACACACACACACACACACACACACACACCGCGTAGTGTAGTGGTTAGCACGCTCGACTCACAATCGAGAGGCCCGGGTTCGAGTCCCGGCTCGGCGAGGCAAATGGGCAAGCCTCTTAATGTGTGGCCCCTGTTCACCTAGCAGTAAATAGGTACGGGATGTAACTCGAGGGGTTGTGGCCTCGCTTTCCCGGTGTGTGGAGTGTGTTGTGGTCTCAGTACTACCCGAAGATCGGTCTATGAGATCTGAGCTCGCTCCGTAATGGGGAAGACTGGCTGGGTGACCTGCAGGCGACCGAGGTGAATTACACACGGCAACACTTTACCCTGTAACACAAACCACAAAGACCAGTGTTCGCCGTTCCCTCCCTGCAAGAAGCACCACCAGTGCCGTCCGTGCCTTCTGGAAGAGGGCAGCACGTCAAGAGAGGAAACCCAGGATGAAACGCAGATAGCGATGAACGCGGTCACGCCACCGCTGCCGCCAGGGAGACACCGACTCACGCAGCTGCTTCAGGAGGCTGGCACCAGGACACGCGGGCTGCGTTAACTGCATAGGGAGCACGCTAGCACTCTCTCTCTCTCTCTCTCTCTCTCTCTCTCTCTCTCTCTCTCTCTCTCTCTCTCTCTCTCTCTCTCTCTCTCTCTCTCTCTCTCTCTCTCTCATGTGTGGCATAGGCCGGCATCTTGCATATGAATGAAAGAGAGAGAGAGAGAGAGAGAGAGAGAGAGAGAGAGAGAGAGAGAGAAAGAAAGCTGACAGCAACATTAACACACCCTCCCTAACCTAACCTATCCTAACCATACACCAGCATACATCCTCACACCAACACACAGACACACTCTTCACTAACAGTCGGCAACACTTCCCCACTGCCCCATCGCACCGCCGCTTCTCTCTAAAGGCTCTAGTGGAAGTGACAAAGAGTTCTCAAAAATATTTGAGTGTTCTTTTCTTTTATACGATTCTAGCGACAGACGAACAAAATTCCTAAAAACCCGGCGATTCATTTAAGTCACCTCGGAAAACAGTCGTGGTGAAGTTACGTGAATTTTTAAGGATATTTCTGCACGATTAGAAACAGAAGCACTCTTGAGAACCCTTGTGTTTATATACGTGTCCTTGAAAAACAGTCGTGAAGTTACATAGGTTTTTAAGGAAGTTTTTGCTGTTTTAGTGACATATCAACAAGATTTCTGCACGATTAGCAACAAAAGCACTCTTGAGAACCTGCCTATTTATCTATGTCGCTTTGGAAAACAGTCGTGGTGAAGTTACATTGGTTTTTAAGGATATTTTTTTGCGATTTTAGTGACATATTAACAAGATTTCTGCACGATTAGCAACAGAAACACTCTTGAGAAACATTCTGTTTATCTACTTGGACTTGAAAAACTACTGAAAGGCTTAATGAAAAGATAACTCACCCCATCACTCTTTTCACTTCCTCTTTAAACCGGCATCTTATTATCTAGAGCCTTTGGAAAATAGTGGAGTAGTGGAGGTGGCGGCGCTGAAGTGTTCCAGAATGCGGTTCTAGGAAGGTAAAATGTTAACCTCCTCTTGCCATGAATTAACCAAGAAATGCGGCTGTGTCAGTACTCTATAGTCTATACTTCCACTTGTCCTTTGAATCTCGTAATGTTCTTGTTTGAATATCCTATCCGCCTCTCTTGGTCTCCTATACTCCACTGCCCATTCCCGTCCTGCCTCTTGCCTGCTTCCTCCCGTGCTTCAAAACCCTCAAAAGACTTACCTGCACGCTTCCCTCAAAAGACGCTGGCCCATATTCTGAAACACCGTTGAGCTGCACCTTCACTATTTTCAAATGGCTCTAGTTGAAGTGACACGGGTTTTCAAGGATGTTTCTGCTAATTCAAGTGACATGGTAACAAGTTTTCTACATTATCAACAGGAAAAATACTCTTTCTGTAATTCTAGTGACCTGTTAACAAGTTTTCTGCATTACCAACAGGACAAATACTTTTTAGAACTCAGTTAATCGTCTCTGTGGTCTTTGACAAAGGTAGCGGTGAGAGACAGAAGCGTTTCCGAATATGGCGCTTACCTGCACGCTCCGCTCAAAGGGCTTACCTACACTTACATAGGGAGGCGGTGGCGTTGTGGATAAGGTGGTGAGCGTGGGATCAGGCAGACGTCAACGCGTAGGTTCGAATTCCATCAAGTTTACCGCCTTGAAGCTATGCCATTTGTCGTTTGGTGGTCCGCCGTAAAGGACACCTTCTGCAAGCGGCCATCAGGCAGCGCCACGTAGTACGACCCGTTAGTCACGTGTCCGTCACCATGATACCCAGGTTCTAGGTGGTTACATTAAAGATGCACTTGAGGAGTGATATAGGCCCTAATATGGGTACCACTATAAATAAAATTGCCTGCGCCACTAATGGGTGGAAGCTGAACAGCACTTCCTATACATACTCTTCAAGTATATCCACAGGCGCTATAAGCCATAACGTTAAAAAGAATAAATAAATAAACTCACACTGTGCCGAGGCGACCAGCGAAGACACCTTGGTCTGGCATTGCTGCGTGAGTTTGATGTCTTTCTTGTGGTTGTTGTTATTGTTATCATTAGTAGAATTAATATTGTTGTTATTAATGTTGTTGTTGTTTTGCTGTTGTTCTCATCTCTGCCACCTACCAATTACAGTGTTCATCATCTTTTCTACTATTGTTGCTATTTATTGTGTTTATTTCTTGGATTGAACCAGCTATCATTTATTAAGCGTCCATTACATCCTTTCCTCCTCCTCCTCCTCCTCCTCCTCCTCCTCCTCCTCCTCCTCCTCCTCCTCCTCCTCCTCCTCCTCCTCCTCCTCCTCCTCCTCCTCCTCCTCAATCTATCTGTGGTGCCTTCACACGTGCTTTCTAGTGTATCATGCTGTAGCTGATAAGAAAATAAATGTTAGGGGAAAACATCGATGCTGGTATTTGGTCTTCCTTTGTGTTCCCTGTCGTTCTTTGAATGCTATATCCCATGGCTGGAGGCGTGAGAGGGACGTGTGGTTATGTGGTGGTGTGGAGGTGTGGAGATGCATGTGGTGGTGTTCAGGTGTGGTAGTGTGGAGGTGTGGTGGTGTGGGGGTGTGTTGGTGCCTGTGGTGGTGTGGTGGTGTGCAGGCGTGGTGAAGTGATGGTATGCATTCCTGCTGGCGTGCCTGTATGGGTGAATACGCACCACCTATGTGCCCGACAGGTGGAGGTGTGGGTGAGACACAGGAGGCGGGTTGCGGTGGCCGCAGGTGGTGTCTCACCCTCCAGCAGTATCCTGTGGGGCCTGGCCTCTGGCGTGTGGTGCGTGCCGTGTGGGTCGGTGATGTCTGGCTTGCCCAAGGTACGAGGAAAAGAAGAGGCATGCCTTGCTGCCTGGTGGGTAAAGAGGCGCCAATCTCAGTCCATGGTGTGCAGGTGCCTGCAGGAGAGTGTGGAAGGAGGGAAACAATGGCGGGGTACAGCGATGCCTTTATTTACAGGAGCGGTGTCCCGCGGAGGCGCGGGGTCAATAAGTTACTGTCCAGGGGGAATGGTGGGGCGATCTAGGCGTAGGGGGCGGGGGGCCCGTAGGCGGGCGGAGCGGGATGGGCGGGGTAGGTGGCCCCGCCCTCGTAGGTGACGTCGGCCACGTAGCCGGCCTTGTGGTCCGCCGTAAAGGACACCTTCTGCAAGCGGCCGTCGGGCAGCGCCACGTAGTACGACCCACTGGTCACGTGTCCGTCACTGCTCTCGTTCTGGCCGAAGTCGTTGCCGGTGTAGTCGTCCTTGACGGCGTAGGCGAAGTCGTAGGGCATCCCGGGCTCCTTGTAGTGAGGGGGCGGCGGGCCGTACTGGGGCGGGCTGTCGGGGCGCGGCGCGGCGGCGACAAGAGCCACAGCGGCAACAGCCACGATCACAACCTGCAACACAACACTGCTGTGACAGAGTTACGACGCCGGCGCTCTTCCTCCCACGTGGAAATTAAGTGAGACAAGACTCAACCCGTAACTTTTAGGACTGGCAGATCAACGGTCCACCAGCCATGTGTGTGTGTGTGTTTGTGTGTGTGTGTGTGTGTGTGTGTGTGTGTGTGTGTGTGTGTGTGTGTGTGTGTGTGTGTGTGTGTGTCTGTGTGTGTGTGTGTGTAATTCACCACGGTGTCGTGCCAGCCTTCCCATTACGTCAGAGCTCATAGACCGATCTTCGGTGCACTGACTCCACAGCACACTGGGACAGCGAGGCCACAACCCCTCGAGTTATATCCCGTACTTATTTACTGCTAGGTGAACAGGGCCCACACATTAAGAGACTTGCCCATTTGCCGCTTACCGGGATTCGAACCCGGGCCTCTCGATTGTGAGTCGAGCGTGCTAACCACTACACTACACGGTGTGTGTGTGTGTGTTTGTGTGTGTGTGTGTCTATGTGTGTGTGTGTGTGTGTGTGTGTGTGTGTGTGTGTGTGTGTGTGTGTGTGTAATTCACTGTTTGATCTGCTGCAGTCTCTGACGAGACAGCCAGACGTTACCCTACGGAACGAGGTCAGAGCTCATTATTTCCGATCTTGGGATAGGTCTGAGACCAGGCACACACCACACACCGGGACAACAAGGTCACAACTCCTCGATTTACATCCCTTACCTACTCACTAATAGGTGAACAGGGGCTACACGTGAAAGGAGACACACCCAAATATCTCCACCCGGCCGGGGAATCGAACCCCGGTCATCTGGCTTGTGAAGCCAGCGCTCTAACCACTGAGGTACCGGGCCGTGTGTGTGTGTGTGTGTGTGTGTGTGTGTGTGTGTGTGTGTGTTTCACGGTTTGATCTGCTGCAGTCTCTGACGAGACAGCCAGACGTTACCCTACGGAACGAGCTTAGAGCTCATTATTTCCGATCTTCGGATAGGCCTGAGACCAGGCACACACCACACACCGGGACAATAAGGTCACAACTCCTCGATTTACATCCCGTACCTACTCACTGCTAGGTGAACAAGGGCTACACGTGAAAGGAGACACACCCAAATATCTCCACCCGGCCGGGGAATCGAACCCCGGTCCTCTGGCTTGTGAAGCCAGCGCTCTAACGCGCGCGCGTGTGTGTGTGTGTGTGTGTGTGTGTGTGTGTGTGTGTGTGTGTGTGTGTGTGTGTGTGTGTGTGTGTGTGTGTGTGTGTGTGTGTGTGTGTTGGCGGCTCACCTTAGCGCACATCATCTTGGTGGGTGGTAACGGGACTGTCTGGCTTCACGGAGGCAACACATCTCCTTAAGTACGTTTCCCCGCCACACACCAGACCCTCCCCCAACCCCCAACCCCCAAAACATTTCCCCAATCTTCTACAACTAGAGAGAGAGAGAGAGAGAGAGAGAGAGAGAGAGAGAGAGAGAGAGAGAGAGAGAGAGAGAAAGCTGACAGCAACATTAACACACCCTCCCTAACCTAAAGGCGGTGTCACACTAGCACTTTTTCCGTCGATTAATGCGATTTCCGTCTATTTTTCACCGTTCCGCATGAACTTATCGCATGAATTTGTCAGACGATAGGGATCGTTTCCGTCAAATTTTCCGCCTTTGTTTACATACCAAGACCAAGACCACAAGACCTGCCGCGTCTCTTTAAGCTGCTTCTACGTGCATTGGTTCTACCACTAAGCATGAACGCATCCATGCACGCTTTTTGGCTTGTTTAGCTTGTCTAAGTTTCGTAATACACAGTATTACGTTCAGAGCAGCGTATCTTTGCCGCAGCGTGGCCTCCATGTTTGTGTTTACATTGTGTTGGCGGGAAGTGAAGACGGAAAGTGACGACGAAACATGGTTTGTGTGTGACAGGCCGCGCCCAAAATATTGTCGATTTTCTGAAAAACGACGGAAAAAGTAGACAGAAAAAGTGCTCCTGTGACACCGCCTTAACCTAACCTAACCATACACCAGCACACATCCTCACACCAACACACAGACACACTCTTCACTAACAGTCGGCAACACTTCCCCACTGCCCCATCGCACCGCCGCTTCTCTCTAAAGGCTCTAGTGGAAGTGACAAAAAGTTCTCAAGAATATTTGAGTGTTCTTTTCTTTTATACGATTCTAGCGACAGACGAACAAAATTCCTAAAAACCCGGCGATTCATTTAAGTCACCTCGGAAAACAGTCGTGGTGAAGTTACGTGAGGTTTTAAGGATGTTTTTGCTATTTTAGTGACATATTAACAAGATTTCTGCACGATTAGCAACAGAAGCACTCTTGAGAACTCTCCTATTTATCTGTTAACTCGGAAAACATTTGTAAAGTTACATAAGTTTTTAAGTTAGTTTTTTGCGATTTTAGTGACGTATTAACAAGATTTCTGCACTATCAACAACAAAAATACTCTTGAGAACCTGCTTGTTATTTATGTCGCTTTGGAAAACAGTCGTGGTGAAGTTACATTGGTTTTTAAGGATGTTTTTTTGCGATTTTAGTGACATATTAACAAGATTTCTACACGATTAGCAACAGAAACACTCTTGAGAACCCTTCTGTTTATCTACGTGGCCTTGAAAAACAGTACTGAAAGGCTTAATGTAAAAGATATAACTCACTCCATCACTCTTTTCACTTCCCTCTTTGTTTTTGGAAGATATGTTCTGAAATCTCCATAGGTAACAATTAAACAAAAGGAAAAGCTCCAGTAGTCAATGATAAAAGAGATAAGATGCAGAAGTTATAAGGACTTGTATTCTGAAACGCTCTGCTCTCAACACGACTGTTTTCCAAAGCCACAAAGATTATTAGACGGGCTCTCAAGAGTGCTTCTGCTGCTGATAATGTGGAAATCTTGTTAATCTGCCACTAGAACCGTTAAAATGAAGTTAAAAACCAATGTCACTCCACCGTAATTATTCTTCAAGTCCACAGAGATGATTTACCTGGTTCTAAAGAGTGTTTCGCCTGTTAACAGTCTAGAAATCTTGTTAATCTGTCAATGTAGAACTGTTGAAATGCCCAAAAAACCTGTGCAACTTAAATTTACTCTTTCGAAAGAGTGTTTCCTATTTATGATGTAAAATTCTTGTTAATCTGTCCCTAGAACTATTGAAACGCCCAAACAAAAAACCCGTGCAACTTAAAGTAAATTCTTTTGAGAGAATGTTTACTGTTAATAATGCGAAAATATTGTTAATCTGTCTCAAGAATCCTTAGGCCACTGAGTAGCATGACCCGTCACGCGTTTCCACATTCAATCTGGTTAATATTTGGTGATTCTATGTCGCTTCAGAATCTCATGTGTGGGGAATAAGATAGTGAAGACTGTGGCCGCTAATCATCTGACCTACATAGACTCTTCCTAATGTCAATAAAATGGTCTAATCGTACATAAATCTCAAGGTAAAAAATGTATCCCAGTACTGAAGGGGTTAAAAACTCCTCAAAAAACCCACATCTCATTATCTAGACGTTTTGGAAAGTAGAGTAGCGGAGGTGGCGGCGCTGAAGTGTTCCAGAATGCGGTTCTAGGAAGGTAAAAAGTTAACCTCCTCTTGCCATGAGTTAACCAAGAAATGCGGCTGTCAGTACTCTATAGTCTATACTTCCACTTGTCCTTTGAATCTCGTAATGTTCTTGTTTGAATATCCTATCCGCCTCCCTTGGTCTCCTATACTCCACTGCCCATTCCCGTCCTGCCTCTTGCCTGCTTCCTCCCGTGCTTCAAAACCCTCAAAAGACTTACCTGCACGCTTCCCTCAAAAGACGTGGGCCCATTTTCTGAAACACTGTTGAGCTGCACCTTCACTATTTTCAAATGGCTCTACTTGAAGTGACACGGGTTTTCAAGGATGTTTCTGCTAATTCAAGTGACATGGTAACAAGTTTTCTACATTATCAACAGGACGAATACTCTTTCTGTAATTCTAGTGACCTGTTAACAAGTTTTCTGCATTACCAACAGGACAAATACTTTTTAGAACTCAGCTAATCGTCTCTGTGGTCTTTGACAAAGGTAGCGGTGAGAGACAAGCGTTTTTTAATATGGCGCTTACCTGCACGCTCCGCTCAAAGGGCTTACCTACGCTAACATAGGGAGGCGGTGGCGTTGTGGGTAAGGTGGTGAGCGTGGGATCAAGCAGACGTCAACGCGTAGGTTCGAATCCCACCACGTATACCGCCTTGAAGCTATGCCATTTGTCGAGTGGTTTAAAGTTAGCTACATGTCACCATGATACCCAGGTTCTAGGTGGTTACACTAAAGATGACTTTGGTGGTGATATTGGCCCTAATATGGGTACCACTATAAATAAAATTGCCGGCGCCACTAATGGGTGGAAGCTGAACAGGCGCTATAAGCCATAACGTTAAAAAAAAAGAACAAATAAAAAAAACTCACTCTGTGCCGAGGCGACCAGCGAAGACACCTTGGTCTGGCATTGCTGCGTGAGTTTGATGTCTTTCTTGTGGTTGTTGTTATTGTTATCATTAGTAGAATTAATATTGTTGTTATTAATGTTGTTGTTGTTTTGCTGTTGTTCTCATCTCTGCCACCTACCAATTACAGTGTTCATCATCTTTTCTACTATTGTTGCTATTTATTGTGTTTATTTCTTGGATTGAACCAGCTATCATTTATTCAGCGTCCATTACATCCTTTCCTCCTCCTCCTCCTCCTCCTCCTCCTCCTCCTCCTCCTCCTCCTCCTCCTCCTCCTCCTCCTCCTCAATCTATCTGTGGTGCCTTCACACGTGCTTTCTAGTGTATCATGCTGTAGCTGATAAGAAAATAAATGTTAGGGGAAAACATCGATGCTGGTATTTGGTCTTCCTTTGTGTTCCCTGTCGTTCTTTGAATGCTATATCCCATGGCTGGAGGCGTGAGAGGGACGTGTGGTTATGTGGTGGTGTGGAGGTGTGGAGATGCATGTGGTGGTGTTCAGGTGTGGTAGTGTGGAGGTGTGGTGGTGTGGGGGTGTGGTGG
>NC_059261.1:2444412-2451912 GCF_017591435.1 Portunus trituberculatus | reverse complement strand
ATTTGTCAGACGATAGGGATCGTTTCCGTATGCAAATTTTCCGCCTTTGTTTACATACCAAGACCAAGACCACAAGACCTGCCGCGTCTCTTTAAGCTGCTTCTACGTGCATTGGTTCTACCACTAAGCATGAACGCATCCATGCACGCTTTTTGGCTTGTTTAGCTTGTCTAAGTTTCGTAATACACAGTATTACGTTCAGAGCAGCGTATCTTTGCCGCAGCGTGGCCTCCATGTTTGTGTTTACATTGTGTTGCCGGGAAGTGACGACGGAAAGTGACGACGAAACATGGTTTGTGTGTGACAGGCCGCGCCCAAAATATTGTCGATTTTCTGAAAAACGACGGAAAAAGTAGACAAAAAAAGTGCTCGTGTGGCACCGCCTTAACCTAACGTAACCATACACCAGCACACATCCTCACACCAACACACAGACACACTCTTCACTAACAGTCGGCAACACTTCCCCACTGCCCCATCGCACCGCCGCTTCTCTCTAAAGGCTCTAGTGGAAGTGACAAAAAGTTCTCAAGAATATTTGAGTGTTCTTTTCTTTTATACGATTGTAGCGACAGACGAACAAAATTCCTGAAAACCCGGCGATTCATTTGTCACCTCGGAAAACAGTCGTGGTGAAGTTACGTGAGTTTTTAAGGATGTTTTTGCGATTTTAGTGACATATTAACAAGATTTCTGCACGATTAGCAACAGAAACACTCTTGAGAACCCTTCTGTTTATCTACGTGGCCTTGAAAAACAGTACTGAAAGGCTTAATGAAAAAGATATAACTCACTCCATCACTCTTTTCACTTCCCTCTTTGTTTTTGAAAGATATGTTCTGAAATCTCCATAGGTAACAATTAAACAAAAGGAAAAACTTCAATAGTCAATGATAAAAGAGATAAGATGCAGAAGTTATAAGGACTTGTATTCTGAAAAGCTCTGCTCTCAACACGACTGTTTTCCAAAGCCACAAAGATTATTAGACGGGCTCTCAAGAGTGCTTCTGCTGCTGATAATGTGGAAATCTTGTTAATCTGCCACTAGAACCGTTAAAACGAACTTAAAAACCAATGTCAGTCCACCATAATTATTCTTCAAGTCCACAGAGATGATTTACCTGGTTCTAAAGAGTGTTTCGCCTGTTAACAGTCTAGAAATCTTGTTAATCTGTCAATGTAGAACTGTTGAAATGGCCAAAAAACCTGTGCAACTTAAAATATACCCTTTCGAAAGAGTGTTTCCTATTAATAATGTAAAATTCTTGTTAATCTGTCCCTAGAACTATTGAAACGCCCAAACAAAAAACCCGTGCAACTTAAAGTAAATTCTTTTGAGAGAGTGTTTCCTGTTAATAATGCGAAAATATTGTTAATCTGTCTCAAGAATCCTTAGGCCACTGAGTAGCATGACCCGTCACGCGTTTCCACATTCAATCTGGTTAATATTTGGTGATTCTATGTCGCTTCAGAATCTCATGTGTGGGGAATAAGATAGTGAAGACTGTGGCCGCTAATCATCTGACCTACATAGACTCTTCCTAATGTCAATAAAATGGTCTAATCGTACATAAATCTCAAGGTAAAAAATGTATCCCAGTACTGAAGGGGTTAAAAACTCCTCAAAAAACCCACATCTCATTATCTAGACGTTTTGGAAAGTAGAGTAGTGGAGGTGGCAGCGCCGAAGTGTTCCAGAATGCGGTTCTGGGAAGGTAAAAATTTAACCAAGAAATGCGGCTGTCAGTACTCTATAGTCTATACTCTATACTTCCACTTGTCCTTTGAATCTCGTAATGTTCTTGTTTGAATATCCTATCCGCCTCCCTTGGTCTCCTATACTCCACTGCCCATTCCCGTCCTGCCTCTTGCCTGCTTTCTCCCGTGCTTCAAAACCCTCAAAAGACTTACCTGCACGCTTCCCTCAAAAGACGCTGGCCCATATTCTGAAACACTTTTGAGCTGCACCTTCACTATTTTCAAATACCGCCTTGAAGCTATGCCATTTGTTGAGTGGTTTAAAGTTAGCTACATGTCACCATGATACCCAGGTTCTAGGTGGTTACACTAAAGATGACTTTGGTGGTGATATTGGCCCTAATATGGGTACCACTATAAATAAAATTGCCGGCGCCACTAATGGGTGGAAGCTGAACAGGCGCTATAAGCCATAACGTAAAAAAAAAAGAACAAATAAAAAAAACTCACTCTGTGCCGAGGCGACCAGCGAAGACACCTTGGTCTGGCATTGCTGCGTGAGTTTGATGTCTTTCTTGTGGTTGTTGTTATTGTTATCATTAGTAGAATTAATATTGTTGTTATTAATGTTGTTGTTGTTTTGCTGTTGTTCTCATCTCTGCCACCTACCAATTACAGTGTTCATCATCTTTTCTACTATTGTTGCTATTTATTGTGTTTATTTCTTGGATTGAACCAGCTATCATTTATTCAGCGTCCATTAGATCCTTTCCTCCTCCTCCTCCTCCTCCTCCTCCTCCTCCTCCTCCTCCTCCTCCTCCTCCTCCTCCTCCTCCTCCTCCTCCTCCTCAGTCTATCTGTGGTGCCTTCACACGTGCTTTCTAGTGTATCATACTGTAGCTGATAAGAAAATAAATGTTAGGGGAAAACATCGATGCTGGTATTTGGTCTTCCTTTGTGTTCCCTGTCGTTCTTTGAATGCTATATCCCATGGCTGGAGGCGTGAGAGGGACGTGTGGTTATGTGGTGGTTTGGAGGTGTGGAGATGCATGTGGTGGTGTTCAGGTGTGGTAGTGTGGAGGTGTGGTGGTGTGGGGGTGTGGTGGTGCCTGTGGTGGTGTGGTGGTGTGCAGGCGTGGTGAAGTGATGGTATGCATTCCTGCTGGCGTGCCTGTATGGGTGAATAAGCACCACCTGTGTGCCCGACAGGTGGAGGTGTGGGTGAGACACAGGAGGCGGGTTGCGGTGGCCGCAGGTGGTGTCTCACCCTCCAGCAGTATCCTGTGGGGCCTGGCCTCTGACGTGTGGTGCGTGCCGTGTGGATCGGTGATGTCTGGCTTGCCCAAGGTACGAGGAAAAGAAGAGGCATGCCTTGCTGCCTGGTGGGTAAAGAGGCGCCAATCTCAGTCCATGGTGTGCAGGTGCCTGCAGGAGAGTGTGGAAGGAGGGAAACAATGGCGGGGTACAGCGATGTCTTTATTTACAGGAGCGGTGTCCCGCGGGGGCGCGGGGTCAATAAGTTACTGGCCAGGGGGAATGGTGGGGCGATCTAGGCGTAGGGGGCGGGGGGCCCATAGGCGGGCGGAGCGGGTGGGCGGGTAGGTGGCCTCGCCCTCGTAGGTGACGTCAGCCACGTAGCCGGCCTTGTGGTCCGCCGTAAAGGACACCTTCTGCAAGCGGCCGTCGGGCAGCGCCACGTAGTACGACCCACTGGTTACGTGTCCGTCACTGCTCTCGTTCTGGCCGAAGTCGTTGCCGGTGTAGTCGTCCTTGACGGCGTAGGCGAAGTCGTAGGGCATCCCGGGCTCCTTGTAGTGAGGGGGCGGCGGGCCGTACTGGGGCGGGCTGTCGGGCGCGCGCGGCGGCGACAAGAGCCACAGCGGCAACGGCCACGATCACAACCTGCAACACAACACTGCTGTGACAGAGTTACGACGCCGGCGCTCTTCCTCCCACGTGGAAATTAAGTGAGACAAGACTCAACTTGTAACTTTTAGCCCTCTGGCAGATCAACGGTCCACGAGCCATGCGACCTGGGAACTGTGTGTGTGTGTGTGTGTGTGTGTGTGTGTGTGTGTGTGTGTGTGTGTGTGTGTGTGTGTGTGTGTGAGTGTGTCTGTGTGTGTTTCTGTGTGTGTAATTCACCACGGTTACCGGCTCGTCACCCAGCCAGCCTTCTCCATTACGGAGCGAGCTCAGAGCTCATAGACCGATCTTCGGGTAGCACTGAGACCACAGCACACTCCACACACCGGGACAGCGAGGCCACAACCACTCCCGTACCTATTTACTGCTAGGTGAACAGGGCCCACACATTAAGAGACTTGCCCATTTGCCTCGCCGCTTACCGGGACTCGAACCCTGGCCTCTCGATTGTGAGTCGAGCGTGGTAACCACTACACTACACGGTGTGTGTGTGTGTGTGTGTGTGTGTGTGTGTGTGTGTGTGTGTGTGTGTGTGTGTGTGTGTGTGTGTGTGTGTGTGTGTGTGTGTGTGTGTGTGTGTGTGTGTGTGTGTGTGTGTGAGTGAGTGTGTGTTTCACTGTTTGATCTGCTGCAGTCTCTGACGAGACAGCCAGACGTTACCCTACGGAACGAGCTTAGAGCTCATTATTTCCGATCTTCGGATAGGCCTGAGACCAGGCACACACCACACACCGGGACAACAAGGTCACAACTCCTCGATTTACATCCCGTACCTACTCACTGCTAGGTGAACAGGGGCTACACGTGAAAGGAGACACACCCAAATATCTCCACCCGGCCGGGGAATCGAACCCCGGTCCTCTGACTTGTGAAACCAGCGCTCTAACTCGTGTGTGTGTGTGTGTGTGTGTGTGTGTGTGTGTGTGTGTGTGTGTGTGTGTGTGTTTCACTGTTTGATCTGCTGCAGTCTCTGACGAGACAGCCAGACGTTACCCTACGGAACGAGCTCAGAGCTCATTATTTCCGATCTTCGGATAGGCCTGAGACCAGGCACACACCACACACCGGGACAACAAGGTCACAACTCCTCGATTTACATCCCGTACCTACTCACTGCTAGGTGAACAGGGGCTACACGTGAAAGGAGACACACCCAAATATCTCTACCCGGCCGGGGAATCGAACTCCGGTCCTCATGCTTGTGAAGCCAGCGCTCTAACCACTTAGCTACCGGACGTGTGTGTGTGTGTGTGTGTGTGTGTGTGTGTGTGTGTGTGTGTGTGTGTGTGTGTGTGTGTGTGTGTGTGTGTGTGTGTGTGTGTGTGTGTGTGTGTGTGTGGTGTGTGTGCTCACCTTAGCGCACATCATCTTGGTGGTGGTAACGGACTGTCTGGCTTCACGGAGGCAACACATCTCCTTAAGTACGTTTCCCGCCACACACCAGACCCTCCCCAACCCCCAACCCCAACCCCAAAACATTTCCCCAATCTTCTACAACTAGAGAGAGAGAGAGAGAGAGAGAGAGAGAGAGAGAGAGAGAGAGAGAGAGAAAGCTGACAGCAACATTAACACACCCTCCCTAACCTAAAGGCGGTGTCACACTAGCACTTTTTCCGTCGATTAATGCGATTTCCGTCTATTTTTCACCGTTCCGCATGAACTTATCGCATGAATTTGTCAGACGATAGGGATCGTTTCCGTATGCAAATTTTCCGCCTTTGTTTACATACCAAGACCAAGACCACAAGACTTGCCGCGTCTCTTCAACCTGCTTCTACGTGCATTGGTTCTACCACTAAGCATGAACGCATCAATGCACGCTTTTTGGCTTGTTTAGCTCGTCTAAGTTTCGTAATACACAGTATTACTTTCAGAGCAGCGTATCTTTGCCGCAGCGTGGCCTCCATGTTTGTGTTTACATTGTGTTGGCGGGAAGTGACGACGAAACACCGTTTGTGTGTGACAGGCCGCACCCAAAATATTGTCGATTTTCTGAAAAACGACGGAAAAAGTAGACAGAAAAAGTGCTCGTGTGACACCGCCTTAACCTAACGTAACCATACACCAGCACACATCCTCACACCAACACACAGACACACTCTTCACTAACAGTCGGCAACACTTCCCCACTGCCCCATCGCACCGCCGCTTCTCTCTAAAGGCTCTAGTGGAAGTGACAAAAAGTTCTCAAGAATATTTGAGTGTTCTTTTCTTTTATACGATTGTAGCGACAGACGAACAAAATTCCTGAAAACCCGGCGATTCATTTGTCACCTCGGAAAACAGTCGTGGTGAAGTTACGTGAGTTTTTAAGGATGTTTTTGCGATTTTAGTGACATATTAACAAGATTTCTGCACGATTAGCAACAGAAACACTCTTGAGAACCCTTCTGTTTATCTACGTGGCCTTGAAAAACAGTACTGAAAGGCTTAATGAAAAAGATATAACTCACTCCATCACTCTTTTCACTTCCCTCTTTGTTTTTGGAAGATATGTTCTGAAATCTCCATAGGTAACAATTAAACAAAAGGAAAAACTTCAATAGTCAATGATAAAAGAGATAAGATGCAGAAGTTATAAGGACTTGTATTCTGAAAAGCTCTGCTCTCAACACGACTGTTTTCCAAAGCCACAAAGATTATTAGACGGACTCTCAAGAGTGCTTCTGCTGCTGATAATGTGGAAATCTTGTTAATCTGCCACTACAACCGTTAAAACGAACTTAAAAACCAATGTCAGTCCACCATAATTATTCTTCAAGTCCACAGAGCTGATTTACCTGGTTCTAAAGAGTGTTTCGCCTGTTAACAGTCTAGAAATCTTGTTAATCTGTCAATGTAGAACTGTTGAAATGCCCAAAAAACCTGTGCAACTTAAATTTACTCTTTCGAAAGAGTGTTTCCTATTTATAATGTAAAATTCTTGTTAATCTGTCCCTAGAACTATTGAAACGCCCAAACAAAAAACCCGTGCAACTTAAAGTAAATTCTTTTGAGAGAGTGTTTCCTGTTAATAATGCGAAAATATTGTTAATCTGTCTCAAGAATCCTTAGGCCACTGAGTAGCATGACCCGTCACGCGTTTCCACATTCAATCTGGTTAATATTTGGTGATTCTATGTCGCTTCAGAACCTCATGTGTGGGGAATAAGATAGTGAAGACTGTGGCCGCTAATCATCTGACCTACATAGACTCTTCCTAATGTCAATAAAATGGTCTAATCGTACATAAATCTCAAGGTAAAAAATGTATCCCAGTACTGAAGGGGTTAAAAACTCCTCAAAAAACCCGCATCTCATTATCTAGACGTTTTGGAAAGTAGAGTAGCGGAGGTGGCGGCGCTGAAGTGTTCCAGAATGCGGTTCTGGGAAGGTAAAAAGTTAACCATACTGCCCTTTCCCGTCCTGCCTCTTGCCTGCTTCCTCCCGTGCTTCAAAACCCTCAAAAGACTTACCTGCACGCTTCCCTCAAAAGACGCTGGCCAATATTCTGAAACACTGTTGAGCTGCACCTTCACTATTTTCAAATGGCTCTAGTTGAAGTGACACTTGTTTTCAAGATTGTTTCTGCTAATTCAAGTGACATGGTAACAAGTTTTCTACATTATCAACAGGACGAATACTCTTTCTGTAATTCTAGTGACTTGGTAACAAGTTTTCTGCATTACCAACAGGACAAATACTTTTTAGAACTCAGCTAATCGTCTCTGTGGTCTTTGACAAAGATAGCGGTGAGAGACAAGCGTTTTTTAATATGGCGCTTACCTGCACGCTCCGCTCAAAAGGCTTACCTACACTAACATAGGGAGGCGGTGGCGTTGTGGGTAAGGTGGTGAGCGTGGGATCAGGCAGACGTCAACGCGTAGGTTCGAATCC
>NC_059261.1:2406912-2421912 GCF_017591435.1 Portunus trituberculatus | reverse complement strand
AAAAAGGCCCACTTGAGCGCTGGCTCTCCAAAGACTTCAAAAAGTGCCAAAACCGTCAGCCAGAATTAAGGGAGCAAATGCCTCGATACCTCCCTCTTAAAAGAAGACAAATTGTAGGAATTCGGAAATACAGATGCAGGGAGGGAGTTCCAGAGTTTACCAGTGAAAGGGATGAATGATTGAGCGTACTGGTTAACTCTTGCATTAGAGAGTTGGACAGAATAGGGATGAGAGGAAGAAGAAAGCCTTGTGCAGCGTGGCCGCAGGAGGAGGGAGGCATGCAGTTAGCAAGATCAGTAGAACAGTTACCATGAAAATAGCGATAAAATATAGAAAGGGATGCAACATTTCGGCGGTGAGAAAGAGACTGAAGACAGTTAGTCAGAGGAGGGAGTTGATGAGACGAAGAGCTTTCGATTCCACCCTATCAAGCAAAGCTGTGTGACTGGAACCCCCAAACATGCGAAGAGTACTCCATACAGGGACGGATAAGGCCCTTATACAGAGTAAGCAGTTGGAGGGGCGAGAAAAACTGTCGGAGACGCCTCAGAACACCTAATTTCATAGAAGCTGTTTTAGCAAGAGATGAGATGTGAAGTTTCCAGTTAAGATTATGAGCAAAGGACAGACCGAGGATATTCATTGTGGAAGAGGAGACAGTTGAGTGTCATTGAAGAAGAGGGATAGTTGTCTGGAAGGTTGTGTCGAGTTGATAGATGGAGGAATTGAGTTTTGAGGCATTGAAAACTACTAGATTTTCTCTGCCCCAATCGGAAATCTTAGAAAGATCGGAAGTCAGGCGTTCCGTGGCGTCCCCGCGTGATCTGTTGATTTCCTGAAGGGTTGGACGTCTCTGAAAGAACGTGGAAAGATGTAGGGTGGTATCATCAGCGTAGGAGTGGATAGGGCAAGAAGTTTGGTTAAGAAGGTCATTAATGAATAATAGAAAGAGAGTGGGTGACAGGACAGAACCCTGAGGAACACCACTATTAATAGGTTTAGGAGAAGAACAGTAGCCGTCTACCACAGCAGCAATAGAGCGGTCGGAAAGGAAACTTGAGATAAAGTTGCAGAGAGAAGGATAGAAGCCGAAGGAGGGCAGTTTTGAAATCAAAGCTTTATGCCAGACTCTATCAAAAGCTTTTGATATGTCTAACGCAACAGCAAAAATTACTGGGGGTTCGGGTAGCTGGTCTTATAACTCAGAGGGTTCTTAACGAGAAAAAAAGTTGAGAACCCCTTATCTATAGTCTAAAGGCATAAACACCCCAGATCCACACACCCCAACTGGGAGCGTCCTTATCCAGAAAATGAAGAACACCTCATTGGAGAATTACTTTGTCTGAAAAATCTAGTACAGAAGAAAATAAAGAAATAATATATAAGTTTTGGAAAATAAGAGAACATAAGGAAAAAAGTATAGATAATAATTAATCACAGCTACAGATCCAGACAAAACCCAAACCAAAATACATCAGGAACTGCCGATATCCAGGCTACACTTCCGCTATCAGCTGAGCTGAACTGAATACCATTTTCAGGCTATGGCAACACAGAGCTTAGGAACACGGTGATGAAAACACTACAGCACCCTCGGACTATTTCTGTTTCGGCCGCTAATTTTCTTTTTTTCTCGTAAAGAAATGCGAAGAAATATTGCTTTACTCATTCCTTGTTTAACCAGGTGAAATGTGTGTTAAGGTTCCGTACTGCGTTATGTTTTGCTCTATATTATGATTTTAGTCGTATAAACTCAGATACTATAAAAAAAAATACCATGGTAGAATAAGAAGAGAAAAATACTGGAAGGAGTAAAAGCATGGTAAATCAATAGATACATCGTAATACAGTGTTTAGAGACGACTGCTTTGTACCGCGAGACGATGCTGACCCACTCCTGAATTAAACCAACCTGCGAACACTGAAAATGTGACAGTTTGGGTCCTCTCCTATTAACATTAATCAAAGTATTACGATTTATTCATAATAGTGATATATTATACTCAGACGGAACACGGGCCTGATGTGTTTGAGATGTGTCATTATGTTATAGTACATTTCGCACTAAATATGTGATAATACTGGGGGATCGGGTAGATGGTCTTATAACTCAGGGGGTTCTTAACGATAAAAAGGTTGAGAACCCCTGAGACAAACCACAAACAAACACGTACTTTACCTTCACCGTAACACAACACAGCTTCATTCAGACAGGACAATAAGTAAGCAAACGATAAAACAAGAGTACTTTGCCTTCACTGCAAGCCAACACAGCCCCACTCACACACGATAGCAAGCAAATAAACAATAAAACAAGAGTACTTTACCTTAAGCACCCAAACACAGCCTTAGGTAAACCATAAAGAGTAGGCATCCAAAAGAGCTTCACTTCAACAGAACACTGAAGGGACTGTGGGAAGCGCCAGGGCTGAATCGTGACAAGGTGGCGGTGTACGGTGACGCGGGGCACAGGGAGGTGAGGGCAGTCGCGAGGCTGTTCGGAGTGCAACTAGTGGAGGAGCCCAGCAGGGGGAACACCACCAAGGAACGTATTAGACACAAGGTGCAGCGGGTATTGAGGTGAGTGGTGGTGGTGGTGTTGTGGTGGTAGTGGTGTGTGTGTGTGTGTGTGTGTGTGTGTGTGTGTGTGTGTGTGTGTGTGTGTGTGTGTGTGTGTGTGTGTGTGTGAGAGAGAGAGAGAGAGAGAGAGAGAGAGAGAATAAATAATAATGATAATCACCTACTCGGGACTCGAACCCAGACCATCTTTGACAGTGAGTTCAGAGCGCTACCCAAGACACTTCCTCCTGTTCCTCCCCCAGAGACGTGGCTGGAGTGAAGTTCCCACGACAGACAGTGCCAGATGGAGGTTTGCCCGAGGACACCATCCCGCCCTTCACCTGTTCCTATCTTCTGCTGCTGGAGGATGATGTCGAAGTCTCCGTTGATATATTTAAGTAAGAGACTGTATGTGTGTGAGAGATAAAATGATAAAGAGAGAGAGAGAGAGAGAGAGAGAGAGAGAGAGAGAGAGAAAACCTGCATAGTAAAGAATAGATCAAATTATAAATGCAATAACAAAAGATGCGCAGTAACGAAGACTCCTCCTCCTCATCATCTCTCTCTCTCTCTCTCTCTCTCTCTCTCTCTCTCTCTCTCTGAGGTTCCTGTATTCCGTGGCCCCTGTTATGGAGAAGGACCACAGCATCATCGGCATATCCTCCTTCAACTACTACGGGTTCACAGACGTAGCCAACTCACTCACCACAGTCTACCGCACAGACAAGCTCAATCCAATGGTTCTCCTCCTCCCGGCACGCACTCTCCACCAACACCTCGCCCCAGCCTGGCCAGCGTGGAACAGCTTGAGTGGAACAACGAGTGTATGGTGATAATGGTGTTCTCGCAGCACTTCTACTTTCCAGGGTCTCTAGTTGAATTTCTACGGATTTTCAAGTTTATTTTTTTTTTTTAAGTTTCCAATGATAGATTGACATGATTTCTGGTTTCTTTAAAGGAGATATTTTTTTTCCTTATTTTTTACGGTTCCACTAATAGATAAAAAAAAGATGTCAGTGTTTTTAAGTTTTCAAGAGTGTTTATGAGATTCCAGTGACAGATTAACAAGATTTCTGTGTTTTTTAAAGGGAGAAGTGATCCTGAGACCCCGGCTAATCATCTCAGTAGCCTTGAAAAATAGTCATAGTTAAGTGACACAGGTTTACAAGGCTGTTTTTTTAGGTTCCAGTGACAGATTAACAAGATTTCTGTGTTTTTTTAAAGGGGGAAGTGATCCTGAGAACGGCTAATCATCTCAGTCGTGGTGAAGTGACACAGGTTCTAGTGACAGATCAACAAGATTTCTGTTTCTAAATGGAGAATTAATCCTGAGAAGCCTTGAGAATAGCGGTGGTTCAGTGACATGGGTTATATTTGAAGTTGTTACGTGGATCAAGTTTGGTGGTTAGATCAAGTTAGGTTTGGCTGTGTTTGGTGACGTTGGGTTTAGTTTGGATTCGTTTACTCAGGTCAGGTCAGGTCAAGTTGAGTTAAGCTTGGATGCTGGGTTAAGATTAGATTGGGTTGTGTTAAGCGGAGTTAGGTTGGGTTAGGTTTGGTGGAGGAAGGGTAGATTGTAGATTGTTAGGTGCGGTGTGCTTCAGCTGTGTTAGGGTAAGTTAGGTTAGATTATATTGGGTTGCGATTCGTCGAGTTAGGATAGGTTAGATAAAGTTAGGTTTAATTTGGTTAGGTCAAGTTTGGTTACATAAGGTTAAATATACTTGCATTAGTTTGAATAAAGAAAAATTCAGTTAGATCAAGATAAATTACGTTAAATCACGTTAGTTTAGGTCAAATGAAGTTACACTAGGTCAAATCAAAATTACATCAGGTCAAATTAAGTCAGATTAGGTCAAATCAAGTTAAGTTTTGTCAAATCAAGTTAATTAAAGTCAAAATTAATGAAGTTATGTTAGTCAAATCAAAGTTACGTCACGGCAAATCAAAGTTAAGTCAGGATAAATAAAAATTAGGTCAGATCAAGGGTACCTTATTTAATCACATAGGGTCAAGTCATCCTTACCCTGAGGCACGCCCATCTCCACACAGACCCAGGAGTGGTACCAGCCCCTTCAAGCGCCCCTGGAGGAGGGGGGGCGGGCGCTGCTGTACCCCGAGGTGCCTAGGGCCAGACACACAGGGTACCGCGGGGCTCTCATTCAGGGGTCCGTCCAGCATAACTACTTCAGGGACCACATTCTGTCCCTCACCACCTCCTACGACCTTCCCGAGGCGGAGGTCATCATGTGAGTGAGAGAGAGAGAGAGAGAGAGAGAGAGAGAGAGAGAGAGAGAGAGAGAGAGAGAGTCAACAATGAAAAAATTGAGAATTAGAAAGAACTGTGTACTCAGAGAGAGAGAGAGAGAGAGAGAGAGAGAGAGAGAGAGAGAGAGAGAGAGAGAGAGAGAGAGAGATAGTTTGAAGTCATTAAGGAGCCTCAAGATATTAGATACATAGAGACAGACATGTATGTTAATTAGCCCAGTATTTCAAACAGGTGCTGCCACATACAGACCTGATGGCTTCTTGCAGCTTCACTTACTTTCTTATGTTCTCGTGTTCTTGTCTCACTGTAAACAAGAAAAGCTTTATATAACGTCAATCTACTTAAGCTACCCATCAAAATATATAGTTTTTTCACATATTTAGAAAACGTTCGGCTTAAAGGGGTAAGAATAATAAGAATGGAAGACGAAGGAGAAACAAAAATAATACGTATTGTGATAGAAAATTAAGGCAAACGGAGGAGGAGGGAGCAGATAATATCCTTAAAAAATCCTGTAACATGTTAATCCCGTTCTACAATGCCTTAAAATAGCCTTTACGTCATCCCTGCTGTTTCTAAACCCTTCTCAACCCAGTCCCGCGTGCCGTGTCTCGCTATCAAGGCAGCAAATAAGTCCAGGAAGTGACAGTGTGATGAGGGTGGTGATGATGAAGGTGATGTTGATGATGATGATGGTGATGATGTTGATAGTGATGATGATGGTGATGATGGTGTGTGTGTGTGTAATTCACCTCGGTCGTCTGCTGGTCACCCAGCCAGTTTTCCCCATTACGGAGAGAGCTCAGAGCTCATGGACCTATCTTCGGGTAGGACTGAGACCACAAAACACTCCACACACCGGGAAAGCGAGGCCACAACCGCTCGAGTTTCATCCCGTACCTATTTACTGCTAGGTGAACAGGGGCCACACATTAAGAGGCTTGCCCATTTGCCTCGCCGCGCCGGGACTCGAACCCAGGCCTCTCGATTGTGATTCGAGCGTGCTAACGATTACACGACGCGGTGTGTGTGCTACACTACGCGGTGTGTGTGTGTGTGTGTGTGTGTGTGTGTGTTGACAGCCGTGTCTCTCCACAGGTTGGCAAAACAGCAATACGAGGCGAGACTGGAGAGAACACGTCTTAAGGAATCAGAAACTATCTCCTTCGACTTCTGCAAACACGACCTTCAGTACGGGGAGGTGAGCTGTGTGTGTGTGTGTGTGTGTGTGTGTGTGTGTGTGTGTGTGTGTGTGTGTGTGTGTGTGTGTGTGTGTGTGTGTGTGTGTGTGTGTGTTATCTTCATCCTGCATATCGCTCTTTCTTCACTTCCTCTTATTGTTCTTTTCTTTTCATTCCTTCCTTTCTTCTATCCTGCTTAGAATATACCAAACCTCGTCCATCCCCTGTTCTCTTTCTCTCTAAATTTTATCTTCCTCTTTCTCTTCCTCCTCCTATTCCTCCTCCTCATCCCCCTCCTCCTAATCTTCCTCCTCCTACTCCTCTTCCTCCTCCCCGTCCTCCTCCTCCTCCTACTTCGCTTACTTCAAACTGGCGTGAGGTTGGTGTACCGCAAGGATCTGTGCTCGGTCCTGTTCTCTTCCTTAATGATATCGATGATGGCCTCATTTGTAAAGTATCTAAGTTCGCTGATGAAACTGAAATAATTGATAAAGTTGTCACATCAGAATTACAATCTGAACTGGATCGCTTAGCTACTTGTTCAGACAAGTGGCAGATGAGCTTCAATGTAGAGAAATGTAAAGTGTTGCACATTGGGATTAATAATGATCATACTGATTACTGGATGAACGGTTCCGAGCTTCTCAAGGTTTCAGTTCCCTCAGACCTGAAGTCAAGTAAACACTGCTGGGAAGTAGCTAAAGCAACAAATAAATTGGTTGGGTTTATTGGTAATGCTGGGGTCACACTACAGCTTTTATTTGATTACCACGCCCCCGACGGCCGTACAGACTAGTTTTCTACGATTGCATACGACTGTCGTAACGATTGGGAGCATTTCAGTGCAAGAAGGACACGCAAAAAGAAGGACGTCCACCTTCGTGGGGTCTGAAGGTGGATGTTCACTCCTGGTGTCAATTATCTTAGCATTGACAGTTCCAACAAGATTTGAGGTAAGTGCTTCAGATCAGACAAGGCTAAACAATATTTCTTCAATAGATTGTAATTGTCTGGAACTCTCTCCCAGCACATGTTGTCCGTACCAATGCAATAGAAACTTTTAAACAAAGGTTGGACAATCACCTCTCATCAACCCCTCAGATAACGTACTTTGCGCCTACATAAAATATCTTTTCTTTAATTAATGTACCAAATAATAATATTTCTCTTTCAACCTTTCCCATCACATGTCTGACTCTCTCTCGCTCTTCCTATGTCCTCTTGTTTTTCCTTCTTTGAATCCTGGTGTCCTTCAGCCTCTAACTCGTAGAATCTGTAGTGGTAGCATAGACACACAGACAGCCTCGTTAGGCCCAGTAGGGCTGTTGCTGTCTGTTCTTTCCTTTGTATTCCTCCTCATTCTCCTCATTTTACTCCTCTTCTTGTTTCATCTTTCTTTCTGTACTTATCTTCTGCTTCTTTCCTCTTTCGTTTCTTCTCCATCCTCTATCCTCTTTCAATTCGTGTGTGTGTGTGTGTGTGTGTGTGTGTGTGTGTGTGTGTATTTGCCTAGTTGTAGTTTTACAGGGACTGGGCTTTACGCTGGTGTGGCCCCGTCTCCATATCTACACTTATCCATTTTTTCTTTAAAACTATGCACACTCGTTGCTGACACCACTTCCTTACTCAAACTGTTCCAAGTCTCAACACATCTTTGCGGGAAATTATATTTTTTAACATCTCTCAGACATCTTCCCTTCCTCAGTTTCTTACTATGCGATCTTGTGCTTCTAATGTCATATTCTTCTCTCAGGATTAATTTCTCATTATCCACTTGATCCATTCTGTTAATCAATTTATAAACTTGTATCAGATCTCCTCTCTCTCGTCTCTGTTCCATGGTTGGTAGATCCATAGGTTTTAGTCTCTCCTCATATGTCATCCCTTTAAATTCTGGAACCATTCTTGTAGCGTTTTTTTGTAGTCTCCAATTTCTTTATTTATGTTTCTTTTTATGGGGTTCCACACAACTCCTGCATATTCTAATCTGGGTCTTATTTTAGTACTTATCAATTTCTTCATCATTTATTTGACCATGTAGTGAAATGCTAATCCAATATTCCTTAGCAAATTATATGTCTCTGAAAATTCTATCAATATGGCTTACCGGTTGATTGTTTCCTTCCATCGTCACCCCCAAGTGTGTCTGATCATCTTTCCTCTCTCTCTCTCTCTCTCTCTCTCTCTCTCTCTCTCTCTCTCTCTCTCTCTCTCTCTCTCTCTCTCTCTCTCTCTCTCTCTCTCTCTCTCTCTCTCTCTCTCTCTCTCTCTCTCTCTCTCTCTCTCTCTCTCTCTCTCTCTCTCTCTCTCTCCGCCTTTCCTTCTGTCTTCTACAGAATTCCCTCAAGATGTTTGTCGCTTACAACGGGAGCAGAGAGGACGAGGACAGCATAAACTACGTCATGAAGGTGAGAGAGAGAGAGAGAGAGAGAGAGAGTGAAGTGAGCCTGGTGGTGTTTGCAGTGAAGTGAGCGAGCCTGGTGTGAACAGTGAAGTGAGTGAGCATGTTGGTGTTTGCAGTGCCTGAGGACCTGGGAGCTGTATCCTGAGGCAGGCTGGCACGGGGTGTGGCAGTTCCATTACCACGGACACTGGCTCAGCATTGTGGCCACCCCTTACTCCAGATACAGGTAAGTGAACAGGTGTATCTCTCTCTCTCTCTCTCTCTCTCTCTCTCTCTCTCTCTCTCTCTCTCTCTCTCTCTTCAGAAGGTCAGATTTCGCTAACTTACGAAAATAATAGTAGTAGCAGCAAACAGTGGTGGCGCCAGTAGTAGTAGTAGTAGTAGTAGTAGTAGTAATAGTAGTAGTAGTAGTTGTATTACTAGTAGTAGTAGTTGTTGTTATTGTTGTTGTTGTTGTTACTGTAATTGCGTGATTTGCGCCAAAAATTTCATCTAAAGTAGTTTTCCATGTACGCAGCCACCTGATGCCCCGAAACTACACCGCCATCACCGCCCCGCCCACCACCACCACCACCACCACAACCACCACCTCAGCCGCCGCCTCTGCCAGCTCCCCTCCACCGTAGCTGTGGTGTCCTCCCCGCCATCACCGTAGCACAAATTAGAATTAGAGGAACAATTCTCTCTCTCTCTCTCTCTCTCTCTCTCTCTCTCTCTCTCTCTCTCTCTCACACACACACACACACACACACACACACACACATATATATATATATATATATATATATATATATATATATATATATATATATATATATATATATATATATATATATATATATATATATATATATATATATATATATATATATATATATATATATATATATATATATATATATGTGTGTGTGTGTGTGTGTGTGTGTGTGTGTAATTCACTGTAATTCACTGTTTGATCTGCTGCAGTCTCTGACGAGACAGCCAGACGTTACCCTACGGAACGAGCTCAGAGCTCATTGTTTCCGATCTTCGGATAGGCCTGAGACCAGACACACACCACACACCGGGACAACAAGGTCACAACTCCTCGATTTACATCCCGTACCTACTCACTGCTAGGTGAACAGGGGCTACACGTGAAAGGAGATACACCCGAATATCTCCACCCGGCCGGGGAATCGAATCCCGGTCATCTGGCCTGTGAAGCCAGCGCTCTAACCACTGAGCTACCGGGCCGGTGTGTGTGTGTGTGTGTGTGTGTGTGTGTGTGTGTGTACAGGGGGACATTAAAACAATGAAATGTAACCTAACTATGAATCTAACTGGCTCGCACCATAGTGGGCACTGCGCTAAGGTGGTACCGGTCAGTGCGCGGTGCTCTTAAGGGCACCACGCGATTCTGGTGTCGGGTGGCGCGGGCAGTGGGAGGCACGTCTGAGGGTAGCAGGTGGCGGAGACGTGGATGACGCAGCAGCCCTTCCCCAAATTTTTTCAAGGCTTCCTGGTGTCTTGTGGCCAGCCTCGGCAGACTCAGGCAGGTCAGGGCGTCCTCGTAGGACCTGTAGGCAGGCCCAAGGATGACCCTGCACACCCTCTTCTGAACCCTCTCCAGCTGTTGCCGTTGTGTGAGGTTCAGGGAGGAGGACCACGCTGGGGAGGCGTACATGAGCTTAGGGAGTATAAAGGTGAGGTACACTCCCCTCAGCTCATCTCCCGGTGCACCCAGGGACCTGAGTCGGCGCAGCATATAGATCTTGTATGAGGCTGACTTGATGATGGTGGAAACATGCTGCTTCCATGATAACTGATCGTCCACCAAGACACCTAGAAGCTTGGTGCTGCGGACCACCTGGAGGGAGTGAGGGCCCACAGATAGCTGGGGAGGGGGGACTGCTGCTGTGGAGGTACAAATGTGCATCACCACGGTCTTGGTGTGGTTGATGGTTATTTTGTTGTCCTCCGTCCACGTTTGTAGTTGATTAAGAGTGAACTGAAGTGCTGAGAAGTCTGGGTTGGTGTTGTTGACGGGTACGCCCACGGTGCAGTCGTCCACATAATTCCAGCGGTGGGGGGTGTGGACGAGAGCATCGTTGATAAGGATGAGGAAGCACAGAGGACCCATCTTGGTCCCTTGAGGGACCCCACATGTGAGCTGTTGGAAAGAGGAGACAGAGTCCTGATAACGAACGGCCTGACGCCTTCCCGTGAGGAAGTCTACCAGCCACGCTATCAGGTAGGGAGAGAGACCCAGAGTGATGGGTTTCTTTATCACAACAGTGTGATCAACAAGATCAAAGGCCTTTCTGAAGTCCACAAAAGCAATAGCTAGAGAAGGTGGCTGTGGACAAATTCCAGGAAGCTGACAAGGTAGTGAGATGTGGAGGTGGATTTAATATTACCAAATTGTTGTGAGTCAATAGAGTTACAAATTTTGTTATAGGCCCAGTCGAACACAAAATCTTCACAGATAAGGCTGGGTATAGGGGTGATGGCGACTGGTCTTAGATCATTCAGTGACTGTGGATTGAAAATTTTGGGGAGGGGGGTGACGTAAGATGTCTTCCAGTCATCGGGGCAGGAATGTTGAGAAAGGGAGGCGTTGATGATAGAGCAAATTCTTTGTAAATTTTGATGGGGAGGTCAGTGGGAGTGGTGGATCTGTTTAGTTTAAATTTAAGAAGCTTCCTGTAAACATCAACCTCCTGGACAGGGGGTGGAGGGGAGAGGGCAGGGAGGTAGGCTGGGAGAGTAGTGGAGTGAAGGGGAGGGAGTGTCTGACAGATCGCAGCGAAGTGACCGTTAATCTCTTCGGCCGCGTTGTCAGGTGAAAGGTGTGAAACACAGGGAAGAGAAGAGGCTTGTTTTTGTAAACCACACAAAGACTTAATCTTGTCGTACTACTGTCTGTTGTTAGCAAGCTTGAGGTGGTGTATTTTGTCTGGGTAGTAGCTTGCCTTGGCTGTTTGGATCTCCCTGATAACTCTCTTCCTTAATCTCCTGTACTGGTCAGGGCTAGAGTGGAAAGCCCTGTCACGCTGACGAAGGAGTCGTTTGATGCAGGGCGTCATCCAAGGGGCATCAGATGGGTCCACTGTGATGTTCTTGGTGGAGAAGTAGTGGTGGAAGGCTTTCGTTGTGGTGAAGTAGTTCCGCCATTTTGTGTGAATGTCTTCCTCATCCAGTAGCTCGGTCCACGGGTGATGTGTCAGCCACTGCCCAAATTCCCTCATGGCGGAGTCAGGCATGGGCCTGTGGGATCTGGTGACAGTTGACCTGGGAACCGAGGTGGTGGGGGTGGGTGTCCACAGGATGGAGAGGTGGGTGCTGCGTCCCATGGGGGGGAGTGGCTTGGGAGGCGAATACTGCTGGCTCAGGTCTGTCATGATAAGGTCGAGGGTGGACTGGTGGTGGGTGGGGAAGTCCACGACCTGGGTGAGGTGTAGCTGGTGCAGGATTTCACTGATATCCAAGCGGTTGAAGTCACCACAGATTACCAGCTTGGCTGCAGGAAATCTCTCATAGAGCATCAGCAGTCTCGATGATGTGATCAGTGAGCAACCGTGCAGTGGCGGCCCGTGGAGGGTGATAGACAACACACACACTGATAGAGGCTGTGTGTGTGTGTGTGTGTGTGTGTGTGTGTGTGTGTGTGTGTGTGTGTGTGTGTGTGTGTGTGTGTGTGTGTGTGTGTGTGTGTGTCTGTGTCTGTGTCTGTGTGTGTGTGTGTGTGTGTGTGTGTGTGTGTGTATGTGTGTGTGTGTGTGTGTGTGTGTGTGTGTGTGTGTGTGTGTAATAATAATAATAATAATAATATACGGTTTATTACTTTGGCAATGTAAAAAAAATTACACTGAAAATGTACAGGGGGGCACACTAAGACAATGAACTGAAATGCTTAACCTAACTATGGATATAACTTAACCTAGAATTCACTTATTAATTTACTTATTTATTTAAGGCTCGCACAATAGTGGGCACCGCGCTCAGTCGATACCGATCAGGGCGCGGTGCTCTTAAGGGCGCCACGCGATTCTGGTGTCGGGTGGCGCGAGCAGGGGGAGGCACGTCGGGGGGTAGCAGGTGGCGGAGACGTGGATGACGCAGCAGTCCTTCCCAAATTTTTCCAATGCTTCCTGGTGTCTTGTGGCCAGCCTCGGCAGACTCAGGCAGGTCAGGGCGTCCTCGTAGGACCTGTAGGCAGGCCCAAGGATGACCCTAAACGCCCTCCTCTGAACCCTCTCCAGCTGTTGTCGTTGTGTGAGGTTCAGGGAGGAGGACCACGCTGGGGCGGCGTACATGAGCTTAGGGAGTATAAAGGTGAGGTACACTCCTCAGCTCATCTGCCGGTGCTCCCAGGGACCTGAGTCGGCGCAGTAAATAGATTTTGTATGAGGCTGACCTGATGATGTTGTAAACATGCTGCTTCCATGATAATTGATCATCCACCAAGACACCTAGAAGCTTGGTGCTGCGGACCACCTGGAGGGAGTGAGGGCCCACAGATAGCTGGGGAGGGGGGACTGCTGCTGTGGAGGTACAAATGTGCATCACCACGGTCTTGGTGTGGTTGATGGTCATTTTGTTGTCCTCTGTCCACGTCTGTAGTTGGTTTAGAGTGGACTGCAGTGCTGAGTGTGTGTGTGTGTGTGTGTGTGTGTGTGTGTGTGTGTGTGTGTGTGTGTGTGTGTGTGTGTGTGTGTGTGTGTGTGTGTGTGTGTGTGTGTGTGTGTGTGTGTGTGTGTGTGTGTGTGTGTCTGTGTCTGTGTTACTTGTTACTTACTTGTTACTTGGGGTGTTTGTTCAAGGTTCCGCTCCACTGCGAGGCAGCGCTCAACAGAGCCTCCCTCAAAAGCAACTAGCATCTATAATTGTCTTTGATTTCCATGCCGTTAAAATCATAAACTTCCTTGACCAAATATGTCTTCAGTTTCTTTTTGAAGATATCGATCTGTGTGTGTGTGTGATTCACTATTTGATCTGCTGCAATCTCTGACGAGACAGCCAGACGTTATCCTACGGAACGAGCTCTGAGCTCATTATTTCCGATCTTCGGATAGGCCTGAGACCAGGCACACACCACACACCGGGACAACAAGGTCACAACTTCTCGATTTACATCCCGTACCTACTCACTGCTAGGTGAACAGGGGCTACACGTGAAAGGAAACACACCCAAATATCTCCACCCGGCCGGGGAATCGAACCCCGGTCCTCTGGCTTGTGAAGCCAGCGCTCTAACCACTGAGCTACCGGGCCGTGTGTGTGTGTGTGTGTGTGTGTGTGTGTGTGTGTGTGTGTGTGTGTGTGTGTGTGTGTGTGTGTGTGTGGTGAATAAGATGTTTTCCAGAGTGATTGACATGTATGTAGATGATTCTGAGAATCTGAAATACCATTAAGATCATTATTCACACAGTGGGTTGGAATGCGTTCTGATCTTTTATTTATCTACATATTTATCTATTTATCATATATGCCAATTTTTTGCCTACATTTAAAATTTCCTGCGCAATATTTGGCAACACAGATTGGATGCAAGACTGAGCGGGGCAAGAAGGCGGCGGCCCCGGCGGGTGTTTAGTGATGTCTTGGAAATACAGAAGGAGACGAGGAATTCCAGAGTGTACCAGAAAAAGGAATGAGTGATTAAGAGTACTGGTTAACTCTTGCATCAAAGAATTGGACAGAGTAGGGATGAGAGAAAGAAGAAAGCCTTGTGCAGCGAGGCCGCAAGAGGAGAGGAGGCATGCAGTTAGCAAAATCAGAAGAGCAGTTAGCATGAAAATAGCGATAGAAGATAACAGGAGGTGTAACATTCCGGTGGTGAGAAAGTGGCTGAAGACAGAAGAGAGGAATTTATAAGACGAAAGGTTTTGATTCCATCCTAACTAATACAACTGTGTTAATGGAACCCTCCAAACATGCGAAGAGTATTCATACAAGGACAGATAAGGCCCTTGTGCAGATTTAGCTGTTGTTGGGGTGAGAAAAACCGGCGGAGACTTCTCAGAATGGCCAACTTCATAGAAGCTGTTTTAGCAAGAAATGAGATGTGAGGTTTCCAGTTTAGAATATGAGTAAAGGACAGACCGAGGATATTCGCTGTGGAAGAGGGGGACAGTTGAGTGTCATTGAAGAAGAGGGGGTAGTTGTCTCATGGAAGGTTGTGTCGAGTTGGTAGATGGAGGAATTGAGTTTTTGAAGCATTGAACACTACCAAGTTTTCTCTGCCACAATAAGAAAAATTTAGAGAGATCAGAAGTCAGGCGTTGTGTGGCGTCTTTGTGTGATCTGTTGACCTCCTGAAGGATTCTCTCTCTCTCTCTCTCTCTCTCTCTCTCTCTCTCTCTCTCTCTCTCTCTCTCTCTCTCTCTCTCTCTCTCTCTCTCTCTCTCTCTCTCTCTCTCTCTCTCTCTCTCTCTCTCTCTCTCTCTTCTCTCTCTCTCTCTCTTATCTATCTATCTCTAACTTCTTAAGGTCTCCTTCCTATTTCCCTTTTCTACTTAACTGGCATCTCTTATGTACCATCCCACTTGCGTCATCACAACAAAAACAACATTAATATTAACTATAACTCATACACACACACA
>NC_059261.1:2396912-2401912 GCF_017591435.1 Portunus trituberculatus | reverse complement strand
ACCGACCAATTTCTATCCTCCCAGCTTTTAGTAAAATATATGAAAAAATAATATGTAATCGATTACTGTCATATCTTGAGGATAACAATCTTTTAGTTAACCATCAACACGGGTTTATGAGTAAGCATTCAACTGAAACGGCTGTTTTACAATTCATAAACAATGCTTATAAATGCTTGGAGGAGAAACTTTTTGTTATTGGCATTTTTACTGACTTATCCAAGGCGTTTGATACCATTGACCACACTCTATTGCTCTACAAATTAAATCACATAGGAATCAGAGGAGTTACACACAGACTATTTCAGAACTACTTGTATAAAAGAAGACAAAGTGTGTACTGTAACAAACAATATTCGGCAATCAAACAAATAAGTAAAGGTGTACCACAAGGATCTATTTTAGGGTCCATACTTTTTCTAATATACATAAATGATATTATTAATTCTAGTTCTAAAATTGAATTTACTATCTATGCTGATGACACTACCTTATTAATGAAAGATGTAAATATTAATAGATTACATGAAACTGTAACTAATGAATTAAATAATATCGATCTTTGGATTAAATCAAATAACTTAAAACTTAATATTAGTAAAAACAAATTACATATTCTTTCAAAATAGATCCATAAAGCATGTCTTTCCTACTGTATTGTTAAATGGTGAAAAGTTAACCCAAGTCCACACTACCAAATTCCTAGGTGTTACTGTTGATGAAAATTTAAATTGGAAAATGCATATTAATAACATTTGCTTGAAGCTCTCAAAAATAATTGGAATTTTGTATAGAATTCGCCATAATTTAACTGAGGAAGCTAAAATGAGTGTATATCATATTCTTTTTTATTGTGTCTCGTTATGGGCGAGTACTTGGCCTTCATTCTTGAATAAATTGACCATTTCACAAAATAAATTCTTCCGATGTATTTTCCATAAAAAGAAATTTGATTCAACAGATGAAATATACCAATCTAGAAAAATTCTTAAAGTATCTTCTATACACAAATACTTCACATTATTATTGATTTTTAAAACAATTGGTCCTAATTCAGTGTTTAAACTTAGAGAGCATCCCTGTAACACTAGGAGTAATAATGTAGATTTATGCTTACCTGTATTCAGAACTAAACTATTCAAAAATAGTGAGTGTTATTTCTTTTGGTCCAGAAATATTCAATAGTCTCCCCCAGGATATAAAAGTCCTGCTCAGAGGATGTAATTTAATTAGATTTAAAAAGGAAATAAAAAGTTATCTGTTACATATGCAAGACTTGATACACCATATATTATTTCATGAATTTGGGAAGATAATGTTTTTCACTGCAATTTATGTTATGATGGATGACCTCCTGCTGTATTCTTACTTATATTTTATGTCCTGTCAAGTTTACGATCTACCTTGATTAACTAGGTTTTCTTATGTTTGTTCACCCTGCCACAATTTGTTTAAATTAGTTCTTAAAATCTGTCTGTCCTAGGAGTTATAACTCGACAGACAGTGCCAAGCTGTGTATTTGTTATGTATTCACATGTTTATAAATGTAAATTATGGCAATAAATTTACTTTACTTTACTTTACTTTACACACACACACACAGACAGACATCACCTACACACACACACACACACACACACACACACACACACACACACACACACACACACACACACACACACACACACACACACACACACACACACACACACACACACACACACACACACACACACACACACACACACACACACACACACACACACACACACACACACACACACACACACACACACACACACACACACACACACACACACACACACACACACACACACACACACACACACAACACCACGCGCAAACACATACACACAGACACCATACACACACACACACATATATGATGGGCACTACTTTAATGCGCGGTAATGTAATGTTTACTCTATGTACTGTGGCCGTGTAGTAACACAGTTTCGGGGATAGACTCACGGCTTACGTTCCGCCAGGCATCTTGCTTGCCTTCTTTGTCTGAGTGGTTATGCTGTCCTGTACCTCCAGTCTTCTCTACACTGTCAGACTCCAGCTGTCTAGACTGTAATTCTTCATCATCACGCTCGCTACCAAGTTTCATCTGGCCCCTACCAACTACAAGTCTCACCCCAGCCGCCGACAACTCCTCACGGCCATTCGCTACCAAGCTACCAAACCTCCAAGCTTTTGTATCTTACAAATAAACACAGGGAACTGGTCCCCAGTGTTTCTTCTTCAACCACACCAGGACATATTGATGGTGGCAGCGATCACCAGTACACACACACACACACACACACACACACACACACACACACACACACACACACACACACACACACACACACACACACACACACACACACACACACACACACACACACACACACACACACACACACACACACACACACACACACACACACACACACACACACACACACACACACACACACACACACACACACACACACACACACACACACACACACACACACACACACACACACACACACACACACACACACACACACACACCGCGTAGTGTAGTGGTTAGCACGCTCGATTCACAATCGAGAGGACCGGGTTCGAGTCCCAGGAAGCGGCGAGGCAAATGGGCAAGCCTCTTAATGTGTGGCGCCTGTTCACCTCGCTTTCCTGGTGTGTGGAGTGTGTTGTGGTCTCAGTCCTACCCGAAGACCGGTCTATGAGCTCTGAGCTCGCTCCGTGATGGGGAAGACTGGCTGGGTGACCAGCAGATGACCGAGGTGAATTACACTCACACACACCACACACACACACACACACACACACACACACACACACACACACACACACACACACACACACACACACACACACACACACACACACACACACACACACAGTACTCACATAATATCATTGATATTCGCCTCTTACAGACCGCCGCCACCACCAGCACTATTAGCAACAATAATAACACTGCTGCTGCTGAAGCCGCGATGGTTATTATGTTGGCCTGTGTCAGCTTAGTAGTCCAAAGCGTCCCTAAAATCGTGGTGGTTGTGGCGGTGGTGGTGGTATCGGTGGTGGCGGTGTCGGTGGTGGCCGTAGTGGCGGTGGTAATGGTAGTGGTGGTAGAGGTGGTGTCGGTGGTGGTGGTGGCAGTGGCGCTGGTAGTGGTAGTGGCGGTGGTGGTGGTGTCGGTGGTGATGGTGGTGGTGACGCTGGCGGTGGTGGAGGGAGGCTGCTGGCAGGCGGGCAGTTGGTCGCGGCGGGAAAGCTTCATCATGGTGACGCTGCAGCCTTTGGGTGGCTTTTCTGTTCCCCATCTGGACGGGCCGTGAGCCACCACGCTATGGCTCTTGAGGCTTAGCCGGAAAGCCTTGATTCAGCACTCCTTCCAGCATCTACCACACATAAAGCCCAAATAAAGCCCAGTCTTGGTTTTCCATGTTCGTGCCTTGTACTGCAGCCACGTGCCATCCCACGGGAAACATTCCTCCTCGGCAGGGAACCAGGCAGTAAGGTGAGTGCCGTTACTCGCCTGCACATCAAGATGGACGCCCTCAAAGTCACTTCCTGGCTTCATAAACATATCGTTCAGCGTCCAGGATAACCTGTGTGGTGTTGATGACCTGTGTTTGTCCCTCCTTCACTACTGCGTCAGCAGCACTGCAGTCCTGGGCTAGAGTGGAGCTTGGTGCCCATCCTAGACTTAGCGCCAGAAGCAGCAACAGCAGCTGCAGCGGTAGTGGGCACGGCAAAACTCTTTCCATGACTGTTGTGTGTGTGTGTGTGTGTGTGTGTGTACTATGCATGTTGGAACCTCGGCAATGAGGGACAGGAAGTGAAGACATCCTGTAGGTGTCGCCGCGGCCATTGCTTGGAGAGTCCGGGTTGTAGGGCAGCTGTCGGGCGATAGCAAGTGGTGAACCTTTCCTGTTGTTACTGATAATAATGTTCACGTGGCCGTTTCTCACTTGCTGTTCCTCAGGTGTTCATGTAATTGAACTTTTCAGCAGTGAACGTCAAGCAGAGGTTGGTGGAAGTCAGGAACAGTTCAAACGTCGCATTCAAACGTTAAACCACTCAAGTAATCAGCGACAAACTCAGCCACCAATGAGAGGCCGCCTCGTCCATCAAACCAAGGTGCTACAGTCAATCAACGCTCGAGTACTGAGACAGGGTTTCCAAGTGACACCTCCCGGAGTTTCTCTCAATGAAGGAAGGAAGGAAGGCGTGAATATTATTGCAGGGATGCTTTCTTATCGCATGTTATCTCTATGGAATGTTGAGTGCAGGTGGACGTTTAATGCTCAGGTGAGGAGAGTGAAGAGGGATTAATTAATTAAGGGAAAAAAGTTAGAGTTCTGAGCACGTTTCGTCAGTTTTTTGAAGCAGCGAAGCGAAGCAGCGAGTGTTGGCCTTCTTAGTCGCTGCCGTGGGTGGCTGGCGTGAGGTGGGAGGCGCGTGGAGGCAGTGTAGTCCATAGTGTCAGCGTGTGTGGGTAGAGCGCTGATGTGTGGGTGAGTGTGTGGGTCTGTCCTCTTCCACTTCCGTCTTCCTCCTTTTGTAATTTTTTGCAAGTGCATTCATTAATGATCCACTTCTGTTGCTCCTTCATAGTGACGAGAATCAGCAGTCTGAAATAAGCTTCGTCAGAGTGTGGCTCGTACAGTCACCCGTTTGTCTCATCTCCCGTCTCCCCCTCCTCCCTTTCCCTCCACTCTTTTCCTCCTCCCTTCTTTCCTACCTTATCATACCACATTTGTGATTCATTTGTTTATTCATTCATTTATTTATTCATTTTCCATCAGGTAAATATTTTTAATTTTACTCCTGACTCTCTTCTGTCTGTTTCGTCAGGCGGCAGTTCTGTTTTCTGTTTTTGATGATACGGCGAAGTAAAATAATTTATGTTCTTCCCTGTGTCGTGGCCGTGCCTCTCTCAGCGCCAAGGTACACACGCGTACAGCAACACA
>NC_059261.1:2331912-2389412 GCF_017591435.1 Portunus trituberculatus | reverse complement strand
TACCTTGTTTAAAAGAAGACGGTCATGAACATCCCCATATAGGGACACAATATGTGAGATGAGGATAAAATAGACCATAGTAAAGGCTGATCATTGCTTCAGTAGTCAAATTGTATCGAATTCTGTATAAAATGTCAGTTATTTTAGAGAGCTTTGCACATACTTGATCAATATGATATTTCCAATTTAGGTTTTCGTCTATAGTGACTCCAAGAAATTTTGTATATGCAACGTGTTTTACAGTTTGACCATCTAGTAATACAGGAAGAAAAGAGCTTTTCATGAATCTGTTTTGAAAAGAATACAATTAGTTTTGGAAATATCAAGTTTTAGCTTATTTGCTTGAATCCATTGCTTTACATTGTTTAGTTCCGAAATTACATTCATGTGAAGTGCATCTAAATTTATATCTTTGAGCAACAGGGTAGCGTCATCTGCATATATTATGAAATTAAATCTAGAACTACCATTAACAATATCATTGATATATATATATATATATATATATATATATATATATATATATATATATATATATATATATATATATATATATATATATATATCAGACCCAGTACAGGATGTTGTGGTATGCCTTTAAAAATACATTGAAAAGGAGAATAAATTTCATTACAAAATAAACTTTGTTTTCTGTGACTGAGATAGCAATTAAATCATTTTAATGGTATACTCCTGATTCCTTTTTTTTTTTTTAAGTAAAAAGTTATGATCTAAGGTGTCAAATGCTTTTAATAAATCGAAAAAAATTCCTAAGACGTATAATTTTTTCCTTCCAAACATGTGTATATATTGTGAACAAAGTGTAGAATAGCTGACTCAGTGGAGTGTTGTGCTCTAAAACCATGCTGATGTTCCCTCAAGAAACTATTTGCTTCTATAAGAGATATATTAGGCGAAAGGAGATTATATTCTCAAAAATGTTATTGAAGGCAGGAAGTATGGAAATGGGGCGATGATTGTTTATGTTATCTCCGTCACCTGACTTGAACAAGGGAATTACTTTGGCATATTTCAGTTTTTTTGGGGGAAGTCTTGAAGGAAAGCTTTATTATATGTGTAAGAGGAGTGCATATTGAGGAGGAGAGTTTAAGTAAATTTTGGGGAATGTCATCATAACCAGGTGTGTTAGAAGTAAGTGTGTTGAGAACTTTTATGACCTCAGCTTCATTGGTAGGCGCGAGATACATAGAAAAACTTGAATTTTTTAAATATTTTGAATAGTCATATTCAGTTCCATTTACATCAGAATTAGCTTTAAGAAATTGTTCGTTAAGCTTACAAGAGGCATCCATGCAGGGAGGATTTAATTCTGTTACATTTATTTGAACTACTTGTTCTTCCCAGAATAGAATTTATTGTCTTCCATTATTCTTTAGGACTTCCTTGGTTTTCATGCAATTGGTTTTTATAATGAAAATTTTTAGCAGTACGTAAAACTGTTATTAATTTATTTCAATATTTTTGATACATGCTGGCATAAGTCAAAGGCCATTTTTTGGCAAGTCTTTCCAGTCAATTTTTTTTTCTTTAATACTATTCTTCAGACCTGAAGTGATAGCCCATATATGGGCTAACTTCATTCTTTTTGTTGAAACGAACCTTTTTAATAGGAAAATAAATAAAAAGCCTCATTATCACATATTAAATTTAGCACAGAATTCTAGTCAAAAAGAGCAAGATTAGCAATGAGACTTTCCAACGAAACTGAGGTAATGAATCTTCTATAAAGAAAATGAGGTACACCTGTGGAGCATATTCAAGTTCAAATTGTGAGCCTGTGGGGAAATGGTCAATGATGTCAGTTTGAATAATGAAATTTCCAATGTTTTCTTACAGCTGTGTTGACCATATGTGACCAATAGGTGTAGCCGAATTGTTAGTAACTCTTATAGGTTTAGTTATAAGTGGGGAAAAGGAAAAAGAATGCATTAAGTTACTAAATTCACAAACATTATTATAATTGCTTTTCAATAAATTTAGGTTGTAGTCTCTGAAAAAGTAAATACCTTAATTTTTTTTATCAAACACTGTAGACAGAATATCACTCATGGCATTATGAAAATTATTGAAGTGACCACTTGGGGTTCTATAAATACACACAAACAAATATTTCTTATTTCTTATTGTTACTTAAATACCTAATGATTTGATAAAAGATTCTGAAACAATAGATTTAGTTAACATAGATGATTTGTATACATTTAAGACATACATGGCGACACCACCACCATGTACGTTTCTTGAGTTGGTGAACATACAGTAGCCAGGAAGTTCATATAATGAAGCAAGGTGTGAATGTAATCTTATTTCTGTAAATCCTAGAACATCAATATTAACACAAGTGCTGTGTAAAACTGTATCTTTAAAATACTGGAGATTCTTTGGGATAGATCTAATATTCATATTAACTGTTGTTAAGGCAGTGTGTGTGTGTGTGTGTGTGTGTGTGTGTGTGTGTGTGTGTGTGTGTGTGTGTGTGTGCGAGTACGTCTGTGTGTATGTACGTGTGTGTGCGTGCGTCTGTGTGTTTGTCTGTGGGTGTGTGTGTGTGTGTGTGTGTGTGTGTGTGTGTGTGTGTGTGTGTGTGTGTGTGTGTGTGTGTGTGTGTGTGTGTGTGTGTGTCTGTCTGTGTGTGTGTGTGTGTGTGTGTGTGTGTGTGTGTGTGTGCGTGTGTGTGTCTGTGTGTGTCTGTCTGTCTGTCTGTCCTTCTGTGTGTGTGTGTGTGTGTGTGTGTGTGTGTGTGTGTGTGTGTGTGTGTGAGTGAGTGTGTGACCGTGTGCGTATGTGTGTGCATGTCTGTGTCTGTGTTTGTGTAAAAATTTAAGGCACAAACAAAACAAAAAAACTTTGTGGAATAATGGCAAGAATGGACGATTGATGGTGATGGTGAAGAGAAGTGGTGAGTGGAGAGGAAGAAGAGGTTGAGGATGAACTACCTCATGCCTCACGCGGTGCTTTTATTTCCCGTGCTGTTCAACACAAACTAAGAAAAAATAGTTGTTCTGGAACTGTTGATGTCGACTCCGCCACTTTTTTAATGAGTATGTCTCATGTGTATAGGGTTTCATTCATACTGTTCTTCTAGACAAGTGGAATCAGAAGTTTTGATCTTCTTAAATCCTCTCCTCTGACTGTCTTCAACCTCTTTCTCACCGCCGGAATGTTGCGTCTCTTGCTATCTTCTACCACTATTTTCATGCCAACTGCTCTTCTGATCTTCCTAACTGCATGCCTCAACTTCTCACGCGGCCTCGCTTCACAAACCTTTCTTCTTTCTGTCATCGCTATTCTGTCCACCTCCCTAATGCAAGATTTAGCCGGTATAGCTACTCTGTCATTCATCCCTTTCTCTGGTACACTTTGGAACTCCCTGCCTGCTTCGGTATGTCCTCCTTTCTATGACATGAACCTTTTCAAGACAGAGTTTTCGAGACACTTAATTGTCTTTGAATTTTTCGGGACTGCTTTAGATTCTGTTTGTGGATTTCTGTTTGTGTTGTGTTAATATTGTACAATCACATCACATAAGGTGGGAAGGAGGCATAAGGGATGATGAATCCATAGGTAATGTGTGTATAGGTGTGTGTGTGTGTGTGTGTGTGTGTGTGTGTGTGTGTGTACAAGTGTACGCGCGCGCGTCCGTGTGCTTCACTGCGCGTGTGCGTGTGTCTAGGTTAAGTTCTAGAGATAAGGAATGTATGAGGAAGAGAGAGTACCAATCAAGGAGGACAGAATAGCAATATTTGAGAGGGACAGAGACAGAGACAGAGAAGGGACGGTTTGGGTAAGGATAGATCACCCACCATCTCTCCCACACCTTCCTGCTCGTGAAATTAATCCAAACTGAAACTGCGACGTTAGCTTTCCATCGCCCAATCTCTGTCTTTGAAGGAGAGGCCATGCCCTACCCGACACTCGCGGCGGGGCGTCCCTTCACCACTTTATATGCGAGGCAACTTATACTGGTAGATAATAACTTCAGAGTCCCCATGGCCAGGCCTTTGTGAGTTCACGTAATTAATTCAGAGCATAACTACGTACGTTTCTTTAGTGATACAGATATTTCTCCGTCACACATTCTATAGAACCCGTGTCACTTCAACTAAGTCTTTTTAAAGTAGTGGAGGTGCGGCACAGCAGTGTTTCAGTATACTGTCTTTACATTGAACGGAGTGTAATTGCATGGTCTCATACTCACCAGGAGGCAACAGACCCTCACGTCCATGGCTGCTGAGGCTTGATTGGCCCCTTCTTCCCCCCAGTGACTTTTATGCCACCAAGGACCAAGGCCACGTATACACGTATGACTGGGGAGGAGTGGGTGGGAGGGACGGGGGAGGGGATAGGTGCACGCATTGGAATGAAAGGTGTGAATGGAGAGCGTGTATTATGAGGTATCTGAATACCACAGGACGTGTTTAGGGACACTTGCTTCAAAAGGCAAGTGTATGCTTTGACTAATTACCTGACCAAGGCAAACGAGCCCCGCTGAATACACCACTGCCTTGAGCTTTTCTCCACGCCTTCACGCAAGGCATGAATTATGATCACCCACTAAATAAGATGGCTTTTCACGACCAGCAGAATCATAGAACGTTATTCAGAGTATGGCTTTTCACGACCAGCAGAATCATAGAACGTTATTCAGAGTATGAAAGGCAAGAGTTTTGAATGAGGGTATCAATATGCCTTGCCTTGGTGACCTACACACCTTTGCTTTCTTGAGTTGGGATATCTACACATTAGTACTGCAGTATGTATTGTCTGTGGGAGACAGGGATGGCATCCCCGCTGATCATAGCATAGCAGGCCTGCGCTAATCTGATCTTTTAAGAGGGAATGTCGATGCACACTGACGAGAAGATCACCGTGACAATACAGCGCCGCGAGTGTTTGGGTACCGAGTGGTCCTGAAGGGTGCCGGCTAACGGTGCGAGGGTAGGAGGGGCATCCACTCCTGGTGGCGGCTCCCTAATGCCAGACACCAAGGTCTTCCCTTAGCAGACACTGGCAAATGCAAAGTCCTGGTTAAATAAGGGAACTCTGACGTAATATAGAAAAGAAAACCGAAAACCGAAAACAATGAAAAAATAATGGATAAAGATAGATGGATAAATACATCAATATAAATAAGTTATTAGGTTAAATTATGCTATAGAAATAAACAAATAGAAAAGTTAAGAAAATAAATTGTCAATTTAAGTAGATGAAAAGATAAACTCGTTTAAAAATACGAAAAAAGAAGATAATACACATTAACACTAATGCTTTCAGGAGACTAAGGTGGCATCCGTCTCTCAGACGCTCGCTCAAGAGGTTTTCGTCCCCGTAGCCACCCTCCCACCGGCAACGCGTAGCGAAATGCTGAGGTGTCGCTGCCAAGCATCTTAGGTCATGGATCATGCTCTGACACGCTTTGTTTCCACCACCACCGCTATTGTCAAAGGCCACAGAGGTGATTAGTTGTTTTCAAAAAGGTGTTTCTCCTGTTAATAAAGTAGAAATGTTGTTAATCTGTTACTAGAATTATAAAAGACCCATTTAAAATCCCAAATGTATCCACTATCACTATCATCAAAGGTCACAGAGATAGCTAGTCGAGTTTTCAAAAGCGTTTCTCCTGTTGATTACATAGAAATGCTGTTAATATGTCACTAGAACTATGAAAACTCATCAGAAAACCCGAATATCTTCAGTGGTACTATTGTCAAAGCCCACAGACATCACTAGCTGTTCGTAAGAGACTCTTCTAATAATAACGAAAAAGTGCTGTTAATCTGTCACTACAACAATAAAAACTTGAAAACCCGCATCTCTTCACTACGACTAATGTCAAAGGCCACTTATGATTAATCGGGTTCACAACGGTGTTGTCTCCTGATGATAACGTAAAAGTCCTACTAATTTGTCACTACAAATATAAAAACCACCTCAAAACCCCGTGGAAGTTTTAGTATAGCTTTATGAAAGAAGTAGAATTGCAGCCAAGGAGTGTTTCAGAATTGGTCCTGCGTCTGGCCTTGTAATGGAGAAAGGTTGCCTTGAGGTCTCACTCACTGCGGCTGCGTTTAGTGATTATTCCAATCCCTTCCCACTAGATGACGATCATTGTGTACCCTTGGTGCCCCACATAAATGGTTAGATCGCGTTGAAGTGGCCGGAAAATGGAAAAAGTTGGTGTTGAGGGGATTGGTAGCAGCGCTTCGGCTGCGCCATAATATCTATTTCTCCGCCAGTTTCTGGCGTTCCGTGAGTGACTATGGTAATGTAGTTCACTGTTTTGTTATATTCTTCACTGTTTTGTTATATCCTTTTCGAACTGTTCATTGCTTCAAACGTAACCAATGTTGTTAAGTGGGTTTGCAAAATAAATCAGCTCAGGCACGGCTGCCTTAATGTCAAGCCACTGCTTTCTCTACTCCGTCCTCGCAACGTTACATGGCACAGTGAGTAGGATGGACGCGGCCGGAATTCTTCCTCTCCGCCTTTCCTGGATAGTCCTGGCAAGCCGTCGATACCATGGGACGAGTGGCAACGCAGGTTCGAGACGTACATCACAGCCATAGAAGGGACGAAGCTTTCGGCAGAGCGGAGGAAGGCATCTGCTCCTCCACTGCGCCGGTGCGGAGGTGCAAAGAACCAACCACACATCCCCAGGAAACTTCTCAGCTCCTTCACGTCAGCAGGAGGAGGAGCGTCAAGTATGGCCCGTACGTGAGACTGCAGCGGAGCCACGCCGTGCGCCGATGTGTTGGCGCTGTACCCGATCCTCCAGGCGTCTATCCCCATCCGCTCGGGCTGGAACAATAGGCAAGGTTAACCTCATGTCCTGCCCGTGTAGCAACCGTGATGGAGACTGGCCGGTGCTACAGTTTCAGTGCTGAGCTTAAGATTTGCAAGAAGCAACTTCCAGGATATACCATTGGTGACAACGAAGAAAAAACTGTTTGGCGTGGGCCGACGCCCATTGAAAGTGATGGGCATTCTCCGTGCAAGTGTTACGGTGAACGGCCGTACAGTAGAGGCTGAGTTTTATGTTGTCGATTCGCCCACTTTGGAAGCAATCATGGGGCTCGACCTCTTGTCCGACCTCGGGGTCACTATTATTCCTGCGACAGGACGAGTGTTGGCTGTCAGCGAGGAGGACTACCTGCCGGCCATCAAAGGTTACCAACATAGGATTGTTCTGAAGAAGGAAGCAGCGCTGACCTGCCAGAAGCTACGAAGGGTCCCCTTGTCTATTCGTGAGGAAGTGTCTCAAGAAATAGAGAAGCTTCGAGAGAGTGGCGTGATCGAACCGATCGAAGCGTCAGAGTGTATAAACCCTGTAATTGTGGCACGCTAGAATGGATGATCCATCAGACTTTGTGTGGATTTGCGAGGACCGAACAGTCAACTTGTTCACCCACTGCCTACAATCAGCGAGTTACAAGGTAAGCTGAGGGATACTGTGTTCAGCCAAATTGATTTGAAATCTGCATATCATCAACTTGAACTTCATCCTGATTCAAGGCGAACTTCATCCTGATTCAAGGCACATCACAGCTTTTATTACTCATGATGGGCTATTCCAGTATAGACGTGTTCCCTTTGGATTGGCTTCGAGTGGGGCAGCGTGCCAGAAACTACTGGACAAGTTGTTAGAAGGCATCCCAGGATGTGTATATTACTTGGACGACATTGTATGTGTGGGTAAAGACCAAAGGGAGCATGACGAACGGCTTAGGATATTGTTGAAGAGGCTGAAAGAAGCGAACGTTACCATCAACATGCAGAAATCAACAATTGCTAAACCTGCTATTGACTTCTGTGGTTACAGGATATCGGCGCACGGCGTGGCTCCGCTGCTGTCTCAAGCCCCGTACACACTATGCATCATGATGCGCATCGTGTTGAATGGATGTGTTGAAAAATCAACACGAACGTGCATCACCAACGTGTTGCTGGGTCGGCTCGATTTCAAATTGCTGTTCAGTCACTTCAGTGATGCATCATCAGTCAGAGTGGCAGGATGTCCGGTCACGCTCCGCTCCAGCGCCGATGGCTCACCAATCAATCACCACCACCCACCAAACCCATTGAGTGGACAAGGGCCAACACCCAACATTTTATTGATTTGCTGAAGGAGCATCCATCTGTTTGGAACATCAAGTCCAAACAGTATAAAATGAGAAACGTCAGGATTGCAAGTTTGGAAACCATAAAATCAGACTTATCGAATTTTGCAAACTGTACATTGCGGGTTGAAGACATCACAAAAAAGCTGCACACACTGAAGACACAATTCAACCGGGAAATGTCTGTAATCAAAGCATCACAAAAGTCTGGAGCAGGCAAGGAAGATATCTACACACCAAAGCTATGGTGTTTTGATGAGCTGCGTTTCCTGGCTGCCAGAACAAGTGAGCAGTGTTGCAGTACAGTTTGGCCGCTAGTAATTTTTTTCAACACCACTACTGCATCACGTGGCTGATACATGATGCATAGTGTGTACGGGGCTTCACGTACGGGCCATACTTGACGCTCCTCCTCCTGTTGACGTGAAGGAGCTGAGGAGTTTCCTGGGGATGTGTGGTTGGTTCTTTTCTTTTATTCCCCGTTGCGCAGACATCGTCAGTCCAATGACCCAGCTCCTGAGGAAGGACGTGGTGTTCGACTGGACCAGTGGGGTGGACAAGGCGTTTCGAACCATCAAGCGGGAAATTGCCAGCTGTACTTCACTGCAGCCTTTCGACCCCCGCCTTGCAACTTACGTGACTGCTGACGCCAGCGAGCGAGAGACTACAGTATGAATGAGGGTTCTCTGTCATTACATGGTTCTTTGTAAATTATACTGTAATTATTTTCTTATGTGTGGGAATGTAATGTAGTTCACTGTTTTGTTATATTCTTCACTGTTTTGTTATATCAGTTCGGGCACGGCTGCCTTACTGTCAAGCCACTGCTTTCTCTACTCCCTCCTCGCAAAGTTATGCTGGACTCACACATATACGATCGTGGTGCCCCGACAGGCACGATGGCTGAAATTTGGCATCGGGGGACAAAAAAACACTATCGGGGCATCAATCGTGCGTGATTGGGGTGTTTCGGGGGTCATCGGGCAACATACGGCGCATGCCGGCGTTGCGGGGGATGTCCGGACATCGGGGCAAAAATTTAGAACCTGTTCAAATTTTTCAGCCGACTGGTCGACAAATGTCAAACAGCATAGCTATCGGGGAATATCGGGGCGAAATGGGCGACAGGAGCGAATAGTACGGGGCTATCGTTGCACCATCGCCCCCTTGCGGGCCGCGAGGGGCGGCGGGAACTGTGATGACGTATGTAGAGGGCAGCACCGGGGCTCCCGCCAACCGTCACAGGCGACATGTTCACGCCAGTCGGCTCTCTCACCCCGCTCTACCGCCCGTATACGAATATGCTTGCCATCCAGAGAGCCTGTGCAGTGAGGGAGGTGCCATTTCTGTTCGAAATCCTTGGAGACCTGTAGCCACTCTACAGGTGTGGCGGGGAGACGGAGGAGCGTGGGTGCTGTAGTTGTTAGTTAATTGTTTCAAGTATGGGTGAATGGTTTGCCTCAGGCAACAGGCGCGAGGTGAGGTTGCCAAGTGTGAGTGTGGGGTTGAGGGACGGCAGGAACCAGCGGTGCAGTCGGGGGCTGGACTTTGTTGGGAGCGGTTGTAGCTCTCTCGGGATTGTTGTTGGCTGAGCTTGGTATGGGAGAGGTTGTGTGAGCCAGCTATCGTTGTTGTTGTCATCGCCTTGTGGTCTCATTGTTGTTGGGTTGGGAGAGGTTGTAGTTATTACGCTACTACGTGATTACAAGCTATCTAGGCACGTTGAATTTCAAGAGGAAATGGCTGCAAAAATTACTACAGATATGATAAAGCCATTCACTGGCGACGATGATGTTGTTGCTTGGATTAAAAAAGTCGAGTTGGTTGCCAAGCTACAAAAAGTAACGCATCTGGCTAGTTTTCTGCCTTTCTTCTTGGAGGGTGATGCATTCGCATTATTTTTACAAATGGAAGCGTCAGACCAGGCCGACGCAGGAAAAATTAAGGACAGTTTATTGAATGCATTTAGTGATGGACCTCATGTTGCATACGCTAAGATGGTACAAAAAAGATGGTGTGGTGAGCAAATAGATGTGTATGCTAATGAAATTAGTAGATTAGCGGGACTGGCTGGATTCACGGGTGATGCTTTAAGTAAAAGCCAATGGTATGCACCGAAAAACGGAGAAGTGAAAGTGTGGTGTGACGCGAGTGCTATAGCTCTGGGAGTTATTCTTGAAGCGAATGGTTCTTGCATTGAAGACGCTGCATGGTTAAGAAAGAAAGATGACTATGAGCACATCAATGTTGCAGAGTTGAATGCTGTTTTGAAGGGAGTTAACTTAGCACTGGGATGGGGATATCGCTCATTTGAGTTGTTTACTGATTCAGCCACGGTTTTTAATTGGATTAGTAATAGTATGAGCGAGGAGAAGAGAGTAAAAACAAAGGGAGCTGCAGAAATTATGATAAAGCGAAGGTTGGGAATCTTAAAAAACATCGTTAGAGAATTTGAGATTTATTTCAGAGTAAGGTTGATAGCAACTGATAAGAACAAGGCAGATATGTTAACTAGGGTGCCCAAGAAGTGGTTGACTACTAACAACACTGATGAACAAAACTTCTGTGCAGGAGTCTTGAACTTGAAGGAGGTGCATGATGCCCACCACTTCGGTGTTGATAGGACGTTGTTCCTCGCTCGGCAGCTGGATCCCAGTATATCCAGGGCGGCCGTTCAGAGAGTTGTAAGGCAATGTGACCGATGCCAAATGATAAATCCTGCGCCAGTAAGACATAATGGAGGAGAAATAAATGCTTCAGAGAATTGGCAAAGAGTTGCCATCGATGTCACCCACTACAGGCACCAACCGTACCTGAGCATTATTGATTGTGGACCAAGCAGATTTGCTTTGTGGAAGGAGTTGAGAATGGAAACAGCAAACCACATAGCACAGATTCTTAATGACATTTTTCTAGAGAGAGGACCAGTTTCTGAACTACTAATGGATAATGCCACAGTGTTTAGATCGGTGTTGATAGAGGATATAAGCAATAAGTGGAACATCAAGAGATTGTTTCGCGCAGCATATAGACCCAGTGGCAATGGTATAGTGGAACGTAATCACCGTACTATTAAGACTACAGCAGAGAAAAGTAATATACCACCATCAGAAGCTGTTTTCTGGTACAATATGACACCGCGACTGAGTCAAAATGAGGAATCTGTTCCACATCGTGCGTTATTCAAGTACAGTTGGCGGCATCCCTCTGTGTGTCCAGTTGAGGAGAATGAGGAGGCTGCATCTGTGGAGATCGGAGAGGAAGTATGGGTGAAACCTGCGGATGGCCGATGTACAACCCCGTAGACTAAGGGTTTGGTTACTCGAGTAAACTCGAGGAACAATATATCTGTAAATGGAATGCCACGGCATGTATTAGATGTCAGGAAAGTTGTACTTCCAACAAACGATGCGGTTGTTGTGTCAGAGGAAGAGGAAGATGAGGATGTTCAAGTGCAAGAGGATGGTGATAGTCCTGATGCTGCAGAGATCACTAGCGAGCCTAGGTATCCGGTTAGAGATAGGCAAAGACCGGTGTGGTCAAAAGATTATGTTTTCTATTAATCTGTTTGTCAGATGCCCACATCATAAGTGAAATATAAAAAATATGAAGAAACAAGAAATAAAGAAATATGGATGTATATGATAGTTCGCCAGTATGCGGTGTGTAGCCGTATCCAGCCATAAAAGAGACTAGGAAGGACAGGAAGGTCAAAAGGAAACATTTAATGACCCAGGCCAGTTGACCCAGGGCAGCCCGGGCAGATATATATAGCCCAGGTCAGGTAAACATTCTGTGGTGGAGTTGTCATTCTTGGATGTTGTTCATACCACACGTGGAGTTCACGTGAGCTTGTACTTGATTGGTGAACGGTACATTCTGAGGGGCGTGTTGTGTGGGTCAAGACACGCCCCCATAAGTTCCTGAAGGGAAATTGTAGAGGATTGGGAGAGAGAGAGAGAGAGAGAGAGAGAGAGAGAGAGACAACCGCGGCCCTAAGCGGGCCACCCTCGGCTGCATAGCTGAGGGCGGCGTTTTGTACTTCATAATACCAGTAAGTGGAGCTATAAGTTGCTATGCAGTCTTTTGAGGTAAATTAGAATGGAGGAGGAATCATGATAGGAGGTTTAGGTATTATGTGGTATTAGTTTATTATGGTTTATGTGTTTGTACTTTGGTTCATAATGACGTCGTTATATACTTGCGTTTTCATCTATGAGTAAGGGAATTTGTATACGGCTACCTACGTATGTGCATGTGTGTTACTCTGACGAATAAGTTACATAACATATTTACTAGTGTGTAATTGTGTACGAAGTTAACGTGGTTCCATGTATGGGTACCAAGAGAAAGAGATTACTTGTGGGAAGTCACTTGTGTGAAAATATCAATATTTGTCATTATATTTCGGTGGTGTTACGTTGTCATTTTTGTTGAACGGAGTCAGGTAACTATATGTGTATGGTAATATATTTGGTGGTACGTCACGTGGTTGCTTGCATTCATGTACAAAGTAAAGATCATTCTTATATACGGGTAGCTGGGAAAAAAGGGGTAATATTGTACGTACTACATATGAGATTTACTGATAAAGCACCGTGTTCAGATGTTGTAATACGTTATGAAGATATAGTGGATGATGTTTGAAGTGAAATCCGTTTTGATGCGAGAATATGTACGAGATTAATGTAATTCTTAAGGATGTTGTAAGAGAAATTGTAGTAATTGCAGTGGAGAAGGCAACAGAAAGAGTTGTGATTGTTACTTGTCGGCGCCGTATCGAACATCTTATGTATAGATATTATTTTTGTTAATTAAAGATAGAAAAAACCTTTGACTATATATAGCCAGTAGCTAGAGAATTTGTGCAACGTCGTGCAACAGCTCGGATCACGACATGTTTCTTTTGTTGGTGAGGTTGGGGTTATGTGTTTTTTGTTTGTATATACATATAATCTTAAGATCAGGGTGAGGTGTAGTTGTTAGTTATTGTTTCAAGTATTGGTGAATGGTTTGCCTCAGGCAACAGGCGCGGGGTGGAGTTGCCAAGTGTGAGTAGGAACCAGCGTCCAGCGGGGCAATCGGGGGCTGGACTTCGTTGGAAGCGGTTGTAGCTCTCTCGGGATTGTTGTTGGCTGAGCTTGGTATGGGAGAGGTTGTGTGAGCCAGCTATCGTTGTTGTTGTCATCGCCTTGTGGTCTCATTGTTGTTGGGTTGGGAGAGGTAGTAGTTATTACGCTAATACGTGATTACAGGTGCAAAGGCCGAAACATTGGCGTTGCAGGTGTCAGGAACAATGCCACATATGGTGTCATGTGCCACACGAAATGCATACTGTAGGGATTTGTAGGAGCCCCCTGTGGTAAGGTAACGCAGGGTGATGGCAACCCGTGTGCTAGGGTCGATGGGTTTCCTCCATTTACTAGTCTTCCTCTTAATGATTGGGGTCACGGCCTCGACGATGCTGTCAAAAAGCTCCCTGTCCACCCTGGTGTAATTCTTGTACAGGTCTGGGTTCTCCTTATAAAATTCGTCCATGAGGGTGTTGTGGTGTCCATACCTCAGTCTTTTCTGGAGGTAGGGCCACACCCAGGCCCCTCGCTTCCGCTTTGGTTTGGGCTCTGGTAGTAGAAACTGGTCGACGACAAGAGCCCTCAGTAAGTGGTATTTCATACCACATACCACAAGCATAATTAGTTCCTTCATGGAACTGTCCATGTTTGTGGTGGTGCTGAGTCACTGGTGATGTGGCAATGTTGAGGGCTGGTGCTGGAGTGTTTACCTGGTGTTGTGGTGGCCTGCCTATATATATATATATATATATATATATATATATATATATATATATATATATATATATATATATATATATATATATATATATATATATATATATATGTTGTGGCATGCATCGGGGTTGTCGCTCCGACATACCCGTACCATCGCTTCTTTCGCCCCGAATGCAACAATGATACGCCCCTGCCAGGCCGTATAGGGCGATATGGGGCGATGCAATTTGCAAATGAGGGTGTTGTCGGGGATTCGTCGGGGGTTCATCGCCCCTGTCGCGCCGAAACGAGCGTATCATCATTTCATGTCGGGGCGACAGTGCCACGTTAGGTGCGACACCACACCGATCACTCCCCCAATATACCCGATAATCGTGTCTTTCCCGGCTCTCGGCCCTGTCCTGTATAATCGGGAGCAATCGTGCACTTTTTAGCCCCGATTCCAATCGTGCCTGTCGGGGCACCACAATCGTGTATTTGTGAATCCAGCATTACAATTTTGACGTCCTCGGTGCCACCCTGGGGGAACGTAAGCATCCTTGCTGCGCTCCATGGCTGACCTACGCGCTTTTTGTAGCGATCACTGGGTCTCCACTGAGCCTCGTTTGAACGTTCCTCAGGCGTGACGTTGGCCTGCCACGAGCGTTGCTTTGGTGACCAGCTGGACGACAGCTAGAGGACCTTTGGCGTCCTCTTAGACTTATTTATAAGAGGGGAATCTAGTGACAACCATTCGCATCTCGCACGCTGCTACCATGAAAGACGAAGTCCTGTGCCAAGCAACGTTGAGAAGAGTGAGTGTTGAGAATAATACTGTGGCCTTTCTTGGCGTAGCCAGTAATTTTTTTACTTGGTCAAAGAATTTGAAGTGCAATAAGATAAATAAAAAGATAAATAATAACAAATAGATAGGTAAGTAAATAGATAAGTAAATGAATAAGTAAGTTAATAGATAAATAGAAATCAATGAAAATAAGTAAATTAATAAAGCAGTAAATAGATGAAATAAAACAGACCAAACTGCCTCCTCTTCACGAGTCACGACATTACTCGTTGCACGCAGCACTCCCCTTGAAGCTCCGTTGTGCGCCACTCGTGCCTCACTGCCACCACCACCCAGTTTGACGGCGACCGAGCTGCGTAAGTTTTCAGCATGTCGGAAATGGTCACCAAATTATGGCGCCCTCAGTTTCCTATCTACGACCCTACTGCCTCCATGAAGTTCCTGCGTCCTTACTATCTCTTCCTGACGACCACCGGCAACGAAGCCAATTTTACGTAGCCTACTACGCAGAAGCCATAGCCAGAAGGGTCCGTACTCCAGTGTGAGAGCGGGTGTAAGCGATGATACAGTATTATTGTCAAGCGGTCACTCTCGTCATGGAAACATGCTTTGAAATCTAAATATCTTCCATTTCATCTCAAGTGTAGTCGAGATAATGAGCTGAACTCATACGTCACCGTTTGCCAACATCACCTCCCGCCGTGACTCACCGCTTCCATCTCGCCACACACCACGCCACATGGACACATCTTCCATTCACCCGCGCATTCAAGCCCCCTCTCTTCAGGAATCCCACTTCTCCCCCCCACCTCACAAGTGACACTATCCTCTTCATCCCTACCTACACACACACACACACACACACACACACACACACACTTCATTTGCTATTAACATATTATCTGTCAACAATATGCCAACACAATGGACAAGACTTTCTACCCCAGCAAAAAATCCTGACCAGTACTTGGAAGGCTCTGGTCTGCACGCTTTTTTTTTTAGTGATGCAGACCTTCAACCTGACCCACCCATCACCCCACGTGCCATAATTCCCTCTCCTACTCTTCTCCCAATCCCCAACTCCCTCCAGTCACCCATAGCCTACGCCATCCTCGCAAGTGTCACGTGTGTACTTTATGGACTGTACCCACTTCTCACCCTTCCCCCCCCCAAGTATTCTGAAAGGCTCTGCTCTTTCTCTCCACAAAACGACACGGTAATTAATCGTTCTCAAGAGCGTTTCTCCTGTTGATTGTGTAGTAATCTTGTTAATTTGTCACTAAAACAGTAAAATTATCCTTAACCAACATACTGATTGCCGAGATTTCTCGAGAAAATTCGCCGACTTTGCCGCGAAATGCTGCCGACTTTGAATCTCGGCAGAAAATTCTGGAGTTTGTTACTCGTGTGACCCCGCCTTAAGAAAACCTGCAACCACATTTATTTTCATATCGTTGATACATGAAAGTGGTGGTGATGTAGCGTGGGAATGTTTCATTAAGCTTTCCTACGTCCCATCCATTAACATACCGCAAACGTACACCCCTGCTAAGTAGGGATGGGCAATGTACGGCTTTTCAGGTAATCGCGGGTACGGGTACCCGTCTCAGACTACCCGCGCTACCCGGTTCCACTACCCGGGTAGCTACCCGGTATCCATCAGGCACGCTTACCCGCCAGCGCGCGGTGGTCCCGGGGCGCAAGGTGAGTGAGTAGTACCAACGCGCTACCCGGGTAGCTGCCTGGTAACCATCAAAACGCTTACCCGGCACCCAGCGCACAGTGATCCCGGCTCCCGGGATTAATGTCGAGACGATTACCAAGATTATAAACCAAACACACACACACACGCATATATATGTATATATATATATATATATATATATATATATATATATATATATATATATATATATATATATATATATATATATATATATATATATATATATATATATATATATATATATATATATATATATATATATATATATATATATATATATATATATATATATATATATATATATATATATATATATATATATATATATATATATATATATATATATATATATATATATATATATATATATATATATATATATATATATATATATATATATATATATATATATATATATATATATATATATATATATATATATATATATATAATATAATATAATATATATATATATATATATATTTTTTTTTTTTTTTTTCATTGTTATCATCATATTTAATTAATAATAAGACTTCGGTACTCATTGTGTACTCCAAGACAAGACTGCTTACCGGTGAGCAACACCCGACATTGTTTTACCCGGGTACTCGTCTAGATACTCACCACGCAGTACAGCATGAACGATATATTTCTAATCATTATCTCCATATTTCATTAATGATTGCACATCGGTAAACATTATCCATACTCTAAGAGTTTAGACATTAAATATTTTCACCGTAATCGCGCACATCTGTACTCTCTACACCAGAATGGGTGCCTAATAATATTATAAGAAATACCCGTGAAAATTACCCGACAACCTTCGTTCGTCCCGGGTACCCGTCTCGATACTCAGTACTCTACTATCCGGGTAGCTATCCGGGTACCCGCCCGTCCCTACTGCTAAGCCCAGCCAGTCCTAGTTGTCACCATGCTCCCCAGAGGGCCAGGCTAACACCAGTCTCCTCTCCCCAGTCCCCAGCCCTCCCCAACACCATGCCCACAGCTAGCTGGACCACATGTCTTTAGCAGCGATCGTAATCACTATTCACCTAAAAAGATTTCTCGTAACCAACAGAGTGATACCCCATACATCTTGCGTTGCCTTTCAAAGCCACACGCCACTTGCTTTCATGCTTCTCTGCACACGTAGCTATGTGCGTCATTCTCTCTCTCTCTCTCTCTCTCTCTCATACGTCAACTAAAGCCACATGTGGAAAAACTCGTTTGTTTTATAGATAAGCAAAATGAAGACAGCAGATAGTGAATAAATAAGCAGTTAAATTGATATCAATAATAATGACAACTTAATAACGGAAAAAAAAAATACAGGAAACTGGAGCAATGTTCTAGAAAAAAAATGTCACGTAGACGATGCTTGAACAGTCCATCGTTATTTGTGTTGACAATGAAACGAAGGGAAAAATACTTAGCTTGTATTTTCTGCTCGGGAACTAACGGAGAGCAAGGTGGAGACTGAGGGAAAGGCAAATGAGGGAGTGAAAACAATTGTATATGAAAGTGACTGAGTAGCATATTTGCCTCATTTCAATATTCATTTATCATCAAAGTGAAATTATTGATAGCTTATCATTTCAAGGCAAAGCTGTGTGATATACGGACACTATCAGTACTGAACTATGTAAAGCCCAAAAGTCGATATTCATTTGTTAAAGTGACGTGGTTCTCTCACTGTAATTATGCTACAACTTCATGCTTGCTTCTGTAGAGCGAAGGGACATTTCAAGATATTTATTTATTTTCTTTTGATAACTCCCGGGCCTGCAAATTTAGGGACTGGCAAGTTTTTTTCTTCATTTTCTTCTTTTTCTATGTTGCCCTTGACCAACATTCCCCTCTTACATAAAAAAAAAAAAGCAGCACTTTTTCACTCCGTCATTTAATTGTCACGTTGTCACTTGTCAGTCACTTACACACACGCGGCCACAGCAAACCCAGACACCAACATGGCTACGCTAGGGACGGAGGTAAACATTTACTTTTATAGTATGAACTGAATATCACAGTGCCAAATGAATTTGATAAGTTGCCTATGAATATTGTGACATGTTGAGTGTTGAGTGTTTCTTTGCCAATGTGTTTGTTGGTGTATGAGACACAGACTAAAGTCTTGTTGGCAGCTCATGCTGTCACGGTAGTCTACCTCAATGAAATGAAGAAGTGACAGCATTGTATTTCACCACGTGTCAATTCCATGCCTTAGTAAATATGAATGATAAAAATAACGATGATGATAATAGTAATACGTGGAAATAGGTGACAACAAACGTTTTTAGCAGAAACAAAGAAAAGTTGCGTTCGGTTCGTATGTGGAATAATACTGTAGTAATAATAATATGGTTTAGAAATATGAGCAGTTCCATCCGTCAACAGGTTTTAATGTAAGTTGTTGCTTCCAGGAGTGCGTGTGGCTGCGGTGACAGTTAAGCGAGTGTATGTTCTGCATCACCAGTGAACAGTGACGGAACAGCCTTCAACACCACTCTCGTCATCTCTACGGTACAGCGGTACAGGGGAATATAAGGTACAATTATAGGCGTTTTTCAGTAGCACTTTGCAAAAGGCGAACGGTCCGGAAGCATTCGCTTTTACACGCGAACGCTACTACTGAAAACGATAGTAACACTGCCAGACTAATCTCCCCGTCGCTCGCCGGAAAAACTGTTGTACTCTATAGTCGCAGGATCACGCCAAGCTGAGACGTACAGCCTCATTACACCATAATATAAAGATATTATTATGTCCTTAGATTTTTTCGGATTGTCATATCTCGCCTCTTTTGGCTCCCCCTCCCCCTAAAACCCCTGATTGCCCACAATCCCCAAGCTTCCTGGAGGGGTTTGGGGGTAGAGATCGGGGATGATATTGGGTGAAACTAAATTTACCGGATTTTTTTTATTTTGAACAGGAGGAAATGTTATTCAAAATGTTTTAATTTTAAGTTGCACGTGTTTTAAGGGCGCTTTGATAGTTTCGGTGTCAGATTTAACTAGATTTCTGTATTATTAACAGGAGAAAACTTATTAAAAATACTGCAGATTTAAGTTCCATGAGTTTCTGAGCTAAATGAATATGGAGAGAGAGAGAGAGAGAGAGAGAGAGAGAGAGAGAGAGAGCATGAGTCTAGCTGGTAACAGTTTTGCCATGTCCCTGTGTCCATATCAGTGCCTCATTCACTGCAACACACCTCATCACACTTTTTATAATTAGTATAACTTTTTACTGTTATTTTCTCTCCATTTCAACCTAACACTTATCTAAACATATCTCTTCATTTCAACCTTTCCAAACTTTACCTTACCTTATCTTGCCTTACCTTACCTCACCTTATCTTACCTTACCATACCTCACCTTATCTTACCTTATCTTATCAAATCTTACCTAACATTGCTTATATCCAACATGTCATAACATTCTAACCTAGATAAACTGAACCTAACCTAAGCAAAGATTTCTAATATCCAAACATTTCAAACAATTTTATCCTAACCTAACCCAACCTATCCAAACTTGACCTAATTGCACCTAACTTAACCCCTTGAGCACCATGAAGCATTTACATATTGATTCTGGTACTTGTTGATTTTATACAGCTTCAGAAACTTGTGTGGGTATTGAGATAGTGAAGCCTGACCATTAATCTTCTGACCTCCATTGACCCTAGTAAGTGTCAATTAGATGGTTTGATCGTAGCCAAATCTCAAGGTACAAATGTGCCCCAGTTCTGAAGGGATTGACTTGATCTAACCTAACCAACCTATCAAACCTCAACCTGATAAAACCAAATTTCACTTAACCTGACCTGACCAAACCTAACCTAACCAATTCATAATTAACCTAAGCTAACCTAAGGTCTCCTATTTCCAAACACCCCTTCATTACATCCTCTAATAGGGAAGACATGAGCCAACACAGAACTTTATTTGTTTATTTGTCCAGCCAAAGAAATCAAACCTATTATGAAATATTTGTGACAAGTATTCAAACATGGAAAATAAAACAGAAAGGCAAAAAAAAAAACATTAAAAAAACACACTTGGCTGGGTTTATTATTATTATTCTTATTCTTATCACTATCAACATTATCTTTTACTCTGTTTAATTCAAGAGGGAGTTTATGGTTGGCAAATTTGTGGTTTTAAATGACTAAAGTATGTATTAATTGTAATTATTAAGCAAGAAATTAGTAATAATAATGGAAGCAGTAATTGTGGTGGGGGTGTAGTAGTAGTAGTAGTGATAGTAAGAGGTGAAGGAAGAAGAGGAGAAGAATTAGGGAAAGAAGAATGGGAAAAGAAGAAAAATGAACAGGAAAGAGGAAAAGGAAAATAGGAAGAGGAAAACAAACATGAAGAAAAGAGAAACAGGAAGAAAAAAGAAAAAGAAAACAAAGTAAAGAAGAGAAATAGACAAAAAAATAAAGAAGAGAAACTGGAAGAGGAAAAGAAAATGGAAAGAAAATGAGAAGAGTAAGAGGAGTTGCAAAAGATGAAAAGATACAAAACTGCTTCCAAGTAACAATTTTCCTACAGAACACTATTAATCTCTCTCTCTCTCTCTCTCTCTCTCTCTCTCTCTCTCTCTCTCTCTCTCTCTCTCCAAAATGCACACCACCATTATTTAGAAGTACCCAGCATCACCACCACCTCCATAGCCACCACCGCCACCACCACTCTGCTGCTGGCTGGACACACACAGGGGACTTTTCTGGTGCATACAATCTTCATCAGTCATGTAGAAGAAGTGGGTGTAGGAGAGACCAGCACAGAATCCCCTGGAGGAAGGTTCTGGGGCCTGACGGTAGTGGTAGCAGGTGGCGCCGTTTGCCTCGCGAGTGTTATGTGTGGAAGTGGTGATGTTTCGGACCTGGCATTCATCGTAGCGCCTGTGTGGGAGGAGGAGGAGTTGGTGAGTGGGGGATTGTTTATCTTATGGGGTCAGTGTATGTCTTCATCCCCATTTCTCTAGTAAACTTTCCTTAGCATAGTGACTTAACCAGATAGACAGTAACTTCACCTCTTCCACACCTATAGCCTCTCTCTCTCTCTCTCTCTCTCTCTCTCTCTCTCTCTCTCTCTCTCTCTCTCTCTCTCTCTCTCTCTCTCTCTCTCTCTCTCTCTCTCTCTTACTGGCTCTCTGATTATTCTGTTTATGATGACTCTCTGACTGATACAGGATAACCTAGATGGGCCCTGGTGGCCCTTTGTTGTCCTATTATTTATATTATGTTATGTTATGTCACCCTTGTCATGTCCCCTGCACCACTTGAATACCCCCACCAAACCCCTGTCACCCTTGTCATGCCCCCTGCACCACTTGAAGACCCCCACCAAACCCCTGTCACCCTTGTCATGTCCCCAGCACCACTTGAATACCCCCACCAAACCCCTGTCATCCTTGTCATGTCCCCTGCACTACTTGAAGACCCCCACCAAACCCCTGTCAACCTTGTCATGTCCCCTGCACCACTTGAAGACCCCCACCAAACCCCTGTCAACCTTGTCATGTCCCCAGCACCACTTGAATACCCCCACCAAACCCCTGTCACCCTTGTCATGTCCCCTGCACCACTTGAAGACCCCCACCAAACCCCTGTCATCCTTGTCATGTCCCCTGCACTACTTGAAGACCCCCACCAAACCCCTGTCAACCTTGTCATGTCCCCTGCACTACTTGAAGACCCCCACCAAACCCCTGTCAACCTTGTCATGTTCCTTGCACCACTTGAAGACCCCCACCAAACCCCTGTCATCCTTGTCATGTCCCCATCACACATGAAGACCCCCACCAAACCCCTGTCACCCTTGCCATGTCCCCATAACACATGAAGACCCCCACCAAACCCCTGTCACCCTTGTCATGTCCCCTGCACCACTTGAAGACCTCCACCAAGCCCCGTTTAACCTATTCCTCTGTAAGGATTGTAGATTTGAGAGGGGTCAGTGTGAGTGGATCAGTTACGTAGTGGATGAGTGGAAGAATAGGAGGGACTGAAAGATTAGGAGGAATTGATGAGATATAGAGTGGAGTAGGATGAAGAAAATTTGGATAGGGTATAGTTGTAACATCTTTGTGTGTGGGGATAGTTTAACAGGCAGTAATGGAAGTTGCTGCAGCTTTCAAGGATGTTTTCATGGTTAGTTAGAGTCTCCTGTGAAATTTAATAAGGTTTTCAAAGGTTCAGCAGACTCGTGTGTGTGTGTGTGTGTGTGTGTGTGTGTGTGTGTGTGTGTGTGTGTGTGTGTGTGTGTGTGTGTGTGTGTATTCACCTAGTTGTATTCACCTAGTTGTAATTTTACAGGGCCTGGGTATCATACTCATGTGGCCCCGTCTCCATATCTACACACATCCAACTTTCCTTTAAAACTATGCACACTCCTCGCTGACACCACCTCCTCACTCAAACCATTCCACACCTCCACACATCTTTGTGGGAAACTATATTTCTTCACATCCTTCAAGCATATTCCCTTGGCTATCTTTTTACTATGCGATCTCGTAGTTCTATTTAAGTTTTCCTCTCTCAACATCATTTGCTCATTATCCACTTCATCCAGTCCGTTCAACAGTTTATAAACCTGTATTAAATCTCCTCTTTCTCTTCTTTGTTCCAAGGTAAGCAAATTCATTTCTTTTAATCTCTCCTCATAGGTCATTTCTGCCAATTCCGGAACCATTTTTGTTGCCATTCTCTGCAATCTCTCCAACTTCCTTATATGCTTCTTTTTATAAGGGGACCAAACCACTCCAGCATATTCCAATCTTGGTCTAATTACCGTACTAATTAATTTCTTCATCATATCTTTATCCATATAATGGAAGGCTAATCCAATATTTTTATCAAATTATACGTTTCTCCAAACATCTTATCAATATGAGCCTCAAACTGCCCATGGTCTTGTATTATCACTCCCAAATCCTTTTCCTTTTCCACCTTTTTCAACACTACTTCTTCACCCATCTTATATGACCCTCTTGGCCATCTTCCACTCTTCCCATCTCCATCACATGACTTTTGCTCAGATTAAATTCCATTTGCCACCTCTTGCTCCACTCCCAAATCTTATCCAGATCTGCCTGTAAAATTTCACAATCTTCTTCACTCTTCACACACCTACACAACTTCGCATCATCCGCAAACAAATTAATATAACTGTTTACTCCTCTGGCATGTCATTAATATATACAAGGAAAAGTATTGGTGCCAGCACTGAGCCTTGTGGGACTCCACTCTCCACCACCAACCAGTCCGACTTTGCATCCCTTATTACCGTTCTCATCTCCCTCCATCTCAAGTAGTTTTCCATCCACTTTAACACTTTTCCTTTCAGTCCTCCATAAATCTCTAATTTCCATAGCAGTCTCATGTGAGGTACCTTGTCAAAAGCTTTCTTTAAATCCAAATATACACAGTCCATCCATCCCTCTCTCTTGTATTTTGTCAACCACTCTTGAATAAAAGCTCAGTAGATTTGTTACACATGACCTCCCTTTCCTAAAGCCAAATTGATGATCCGATAATAACTTATGATCCTCCAGGAACCGTATCCAATATTTCTTTATCACCCTCTCACAAATCTTACCGACCACACTTGTTAGAGACACAGGTCTATAGTTAAGAGGCTCTTCCTTACTGCCTCCCTTATAAATGGGCACCACTTCAGCTCTTTTCCACTCTACTGGTACTTCCCTGTTTCTAATGAACACCTTATAATATCATATAATGGATCAATCAATTCTTCTCTACACTCCTTCAATAATTTTCCTGAAACTTCATCTGGTCCCATCGCTTTATCATCTTTAAGTTCCTCCAACATTTTATATAACTCCTTTTTAGGTATCTTAATGTCATCCATGTGCACATTTCCTTGTACATTCTGAGGCTTTACAAACATTGTTTCTTCAGTAAATACTTGCTGAAACCTATTATTTAGCAATTCCGCTATATTCTTAGGGTCATCTACTATCCCTTGCTCTCCTTTTAATCTTTCAATGGACTCTCTCTTTTTAAGTTTACCATTTATGAACCTGTAAAACAATTTTGGATGTTCCTTACTCTTGTCTACAATATCTTTTCAAATTTTCTTTCTTCCTCCTCCTTACCCTCACATACTCATTTCTCGCCACTCTATAATTCTCCTTATTTAGTATATTCCTGCTCTTTTCCATCTTTTCCAAGCCACATCTCTCTTTTCCTTAGCCTTAACACAAGTTGCATTAAACCAATCCTTTCTTCCTTCCTCTCTCGGTTTATACTTTGGTACAAATTTCATAACTCCTTCTTTATAATATTTCATAAAAATCTCATATTTTTTTGCACTTCTCTGATTTGTAACATCTCCTCCCAATCTAATTTTCTGAAATAATTTTTCAAACTTTCTGTGTCCATCTTTCTATAATTCAATCTACCACTCCTGTATGTCTCGTCTTTCCTTCGCTGTGTTGTTGCTATCTGCATTTCCATAACCACATGATCACTCTTTCCCAAAGGACATTTGTATTGTATATCTCCACATAGGTACACTTCTCTTGTTAACACCAAATCCAGTCTAGCCGGTTCATCATCTCCTCTATATCTAGTATTTTCCTTCACCCTCTGTTCCATCATATTTTCCATCATTAGATTAAGAAATCTCTCCCCATGCTTCCTCTCCAATATACTGGTTGACTCTTTCATTAGGGAGGTGGACTGAATAGTGGTGAAATACTGAGAATACTGGTTGACTTTCTTTAAGGAGGTGGACTGAATAGTGGTGAAATACTGAGAATACTGGTTGACTATTTCATGAGGGAGGTGGACAGAATAATGGTGAAAGACTGAGAATACTGGTTGACTCTTTCATTAAGGAGGTGGACTGAATGATATGGTGAAAGATTGAGAATATTGATTGACTCTTTCATTAGGGAGGTGGACTGAATAGTGGTGAAAGAGTGAGAATACTGGTTGACTTTTGCATCAGGGAGGTGGACTGAATAGTGGTGAAAGACTGAGAATACTGGTTGACTCTTTCATTAAGGAGGTAGACAGAATGATATGGTGAAAGACTGAGAATATACTGGTTAACTTTTGCATCAGAGAGGTGGACAGAATAGTAGTGAAAGACTGAGAATTTTTTTATTTATGTAAGAGAGAGAACTACCAAGGGCAAATAAATTAATATTAGTAAAAAAAGGCCCACTTGAATTATAGTCTCCATAAAAGAATCAAAAGAATTAGTCAAAATTCAGGGACAAATGTCTTGACACCTCTCTTTTAAAAGAAGTTAAGTCGTAGGAAGATGGAAATATAGGAGCAAGCAGGGAGTTCTGGAGTTTACCAGTGAAAAGTATGAATGATTGAGAATACTGGTTAACTCTTGTATTAGAAGGTTGGACAGAATAGGGATGAGAGGAAAAAGAAAGCCTTGTGCAGCGAGGCCAAAGGAGGAGGGTGAAGGAGGAGGGCAGACATGCAGTTAGCAAGATCAAAAGAGCAGTTAGCATGAAAATAGTGATAAAAGATAGAAAGGGATGCAACATTTCGGTGATGAGAAAGAGGCTGAAGACAGTCAGAGGAGGGGAGTTGATGAGACGAAAAGCTTTTAATTCCACCATATCTAATAAAGCTGTGAGTGGAAACCCCCCAAACATGCGAAGAATACTCCATACAAGGGCGGATAAGGCATTTGTACAGAGTTAGCATTTGGAGGGGCGAAAAAAACTGGCGGAGACACCTCAGAATGCCTATAACTTCATAGAAGCTGTTTTAGTGAGAGATGAGATGTGAAGTTTCCAGTTAAGATTATGAGTAAAGGACAGACCAAGAATATTTAGTGTGGAAGAGGGAGACCGTTGAGTGTCTTTGAAGAAGAGGGGATAATTGTCTGGAAGGTTATGTCAAGTTGATAGATGGAGGAATTAAGTTTTTGAGGTGTTGAAAACTGCTAAGTTTTCTCTGCCCCAATCAGAAATCTTAGAAAGATCAGAAGTCAGGTGTTCTATGGTGTCCCTGTATGATCTGTTGACTTCCTGAAGGGTTGGGCATCTCTGAAAGGACATGGAAAGAAGTGGTATCATCAGCGTAGGAGTGGAAAGGGCAAGAAGTTCGGTTAAGAAGGTCATTGATGAATAATAGAAAGAGAGTGGGTGACAGGAAAGAACCCTGAGGAACACCACTATTAATAGATTTAGGAGAAGAACAGTAGCCATCTACCACAGCAGCAATAGAACAGTTGGAAAGGAAACTTGAGGTAAAGTTGCAGAGAGAAGGATAGAAACTGTAGGAGGGCAGTTTGGAAATCAAAGCTTTATGCCAGACTCTATCAAAAGCTTTTGATATGTCTAACTCAACAGCAAATGTTTTACCAAAATCTCTAAAAGAGGATGACCAAGACTCAGTAAGGAAAGCCAGAAGATCACCAGTAGAGCGACCCTGACAGAAGCCATACTGGTGATAAGATAGAAGATCATGTAGTGACAGATGTTTGAGAATCTTCTTATTGAGGATAGATTAAAAAAACTTTAAACAAGAAAGAGATTAAAGCTATAGGACAGTAGTTTGAGGGATTAGAACAGTCACCCTTTTTAGGAACAGGCTGAATGTACGCAAACTTCCAGCAAGAAGGAAAGGTAGAAGTTGATAGACATAGTTGAAAGAGTTTGGCCAGGCAAGGTGCAAGCACGGAAGCAGTTTTTGAGCTCAATAGGAGAGATTCCATCAGGTCAATAAGCTCTCCGAGGTTTTAGGCCAGCAAGGACATGGAAAACATCATTACAAAGAATTTTGATTGAAGACATGATATAGTCAGAGGTAGGAGGAGAGGGAGGGACAATCATCCAAGGTGGAGTTGTTAGCAAAGGTTTGAGAGAAGAGTTCAGCTTTATGAACAGATGAGATGTCAATGGTGCCACCTTGATAAAATAAAAGAGGGAAAGATGAAGAAGTGAAGGTATTGGAGGTATTTTTGGCTAGATGCCAGAAGTCTCAGGGGGAGTTAGAGTTTGAAAGATTTTGACATTTTCTATTATTAAGGAGTGTTTAGCAAGTTGAAGACCGGACTTGGAATGATTCTGGGTAGAAATATAAGGTTCATGAGATTCAGGTGATGGAAGGCAAAATGCCAGAGGCACCTCCACTTATCCTGCCAGAGGCACCTCCATTAGAGAAATAGGACAAGATACAGAAATGAGATTGTGATCGGAGGAGTCCAACAGAGAAGATAGGGTGACAGCATAAGCAGAAGGGTTAGAGGTGAGGAAGAGATCAAGAATGTTGGGCGTGTCTCCAAGACAGTCAATACAGTATGTTGCACCAGTTGTTCTAGGTCATGGAGGATAGCAAAGTTGAAGGCTAGTTCACCAGGATGGTCAGTGAAGGGAGAGGAAAGCCAAAGCTGGTGGTGAACATTGAAGTCTCCAAGGATGAAGATCTCCATGTAAGGATAGAGGGACAGAATGTGCTCCACTTTGGAAGTTAAATAGTCAAAGAATTTACTATAGTCAGAGGAGTTAGGGGAGAGTTTGAGAGTGACTGTTGAGTCTAAGCCAGACGCAACATCCAGCTTTAAAACAAAAATGAGAATAGAGAAAGTAGGAGGGAACAGAGAAGGGGCTACTGCCAGTTGCTTCAGACAGCTGTGTTTCAGTGAGGAAAAGAAGATGAGGTTTACTGGAGGATAGGTTGTGTTCCACAGATTGAAAATTAGATCTAAGACTGTGAATATTGCAGAAGTTAATGTAGAAAAAGTTGAGGAAGTGTCAAGACATTTTGGGTCACTAACAAATACTGGTGGATTCTTGCATTAGGGAGGTGGACAGAATAGTGGTGAAAGACTGAGAATACTGGTTAACTCTTGCATTAGGGAAGTGAACATAATAGTGGTGAAAGACTGAGAATAATGGTTAACTCTTACATTAGGGAAGTGGACATAATAGTGGTGAAAGACTTAGAATACTGGTTAACTCTTGTATTTGCATGAAGGAGGTGGACAGAATATAGTGGTGAAAGACTTAGAATACTGGTTAACTCTTGTATTAGGGAGGTGGACAGAATAGGGATGAAACGCATACTGACACACACTCACTCACCCACTCACTCACCTGACAGCCCAGTAGGGTGAACCGAGGACCATGGTAGTGTCATCCAGCCAGGTCCAGCCTCTCCCCTTCTCCCTCTGCCTCCCTCCCAGCCAGAAGTCACTTGTCAGCTCTGAAAATTATAGAGATCAGTCATATATGTGTGTGTGTGTATTTACCTATTTGTATTTACCTAGTTGTAGTTTTACAGGGCCTGGGCTTTATGCTCGTGTGGCCCCATCTCCATATCTACACTTATCCAATCTTACTTTAAAAGTATGCACACTCGTTGCAGACACTACTTCTTCATTTAAACTGTTCCACGTCTCAATACATCTTTATAAAACTATATTTTTAACATCTCTCAAACATCTTCCTTTACTCAGTTTTTTACTATCTCTTGTGCATCTGTCATATTCTTCTCTTTTTGTGTGTGTGTGTGTGTTGTGTGTGTGTGTGTGTGTGTGTGTGTGTGTGTGTGTATTTACCTAGTTGTATTTACCTAGTTGTAGTTTTACAGGGCCTGCTGTGTGGCCCGTCTCCATATCTACACTTATCCAATCTTACTTTAAAAGTGTGTACACTCGTTGCAGACACTACTTCTTCATCTAAACTGTTCCACGTCTCAATACATCTCTGGAAACTATATTTTTAATATCTCTCAGACATCTTCCCTTTCTCAGCTTTTTACTATGCGATCTTGTGCTTCGGATGTCATATTCTTCTCTCAGGATCAGTTTCTCATTATCCACTTGGTCCATTCCGTTGATCAATTTATAGACTTGTATCAGGTCTCCTCTCTCCCTTCTTTGTTCCAAGGTTGGTAGATCCATAGCCTTTAGTCTCTTCTCGTATGTCATCCCTTCAAGTTCTAGAACCATTCTTGTAGCCATTTTTTGTAGCCTCTCCAATTTCCTTATGTGTTTCTTTTTATGAAGGGTCCACAGTACTCCTGCATATTCCAATCTGGGTCTTATTATAGTATTTATCAATTTCTTCATCATTTCTTTGTCCATGTAGTGAAATGCTACTCCAATATTCCTCAACAAATTATATGTTTCTTTAAAAATTCTATCAATATGGCTTATTGGTTGATTGTTTTCTTCCATCGTCACTCCTAAGTCCTTTTCCTTTTTGACTTTCTCCAGTTCTACTCCATCTCCCATCTTATAGATTCCCACAGGTCGTCTTTCACTCTTTCCCATTTCCATGACATGGCTTTTGTTCACATTGAATTCCATTTCCCACTTCTTACTCCATTCCCAGATCTTATGTAGGTCTTCTTGCAGTATTTCACAATCCTCCTTTTGCTTTATAATTCTGCACAGTTTCGTATCATCCGCAAACAAATTTATGTAGCTGTTCACTCCTTCTGGCATGTCGTTAATATAAATGAGGAAAAGTACTGGTGCCAATACTGATCCCTGTGGCACTTCGCTTTCTACTGCTCTCCACTTGGACTTCATATCTTTAACTACCGTCCTTATTTCTCTCCCCTTCAAATAATTTTCTATCCATCTCAATGTGCTTCCTTTTAAGCCACCCTTCTCCTCTAACTTCCACAGTAATCTTGCGTGTGGCACTTTGTCAAACGCCTTTTTTAAATCCAAATAGATGCAGTCAACCCATCCCTCTCTCTCTTGTACTCTATCAACTATTCTAGAATAGAAACTCAATAAATTTTTCTAAAACCAAATTGGCTATTTGCTATTAATTTGTTGTCTTCAAGGAACTCGATCCATTGTTTCTTTATTATTCTTTCACACATCTTGCATATCACACTAGTTAGTGATACCGGTCTGTAATTTAAAGGTTCTTCTTTCCTTCCGCTCTTATATATGGGAACCACCTCAGCTCTTTTCCATTCTACTGGCACTGTTCCATTTTCTATTGAGCATTTTATGATGTTGTATATAGGACTTGCTAGTTCTTCCCTACATTCTTTCAGTATTCTGCCTGAGACTTCATCCGGTCCCATTGCCTTTTCCTCATCCAATTCCATCATCAACTTTTTTATTTCAAGCTTGGTTACTTTAATCTCTTTCATATAGACTGTCTCTCTATTACCCTGTGGTCTTTCAAATTTGGATTCCTTAGTAAAGACCTCCTGGAATTTACTATTTAACAGTTCTGCCATACTTTTGGGTCTTCCACCATTCCGTTTTCTCCTTTTAACCTTTCTATTGTTTCTTTTTGTTTTATTTTTCCATTTATGAATCTGTAGAACAATTTTGGTTGTTCCTTACATTTTTCGACAATGTCCTTTTCATAGTTCTTTTCTTCTTCCTTTCTCACCTTAGCATATTCATTTCTTGCTGTTTTGAAGTTTTCCTTATTTTCTGGATTTCTGTTTCTTCTCCACCTTTTCCATGCTCCATCTCTTTCTCCTTTGCCCTAGCACATCTTGCATTAAACCAATCTTTCTTTCCTTCTTCTTTAGGTCTATATTTCAACATATTCCTGCCCCCAGTTTTGTATATTTCAAAAATAAGTTATATTTCTCTTGAACCTTAATGAGTTTTCCATCTCCTCCCAGTTTACGTTTTAAAATAGTTCTTGAGATTCTCAATATCAGCCTTTCTGTAATTTAATCGGTCTCCTTTGTATGATTCATCTCTATCTTCCTTTCCTTCTTCTATATCCATTTCTAATATTACATGGTCACTCTTTCCCAATGGGCACTTGTATCTTATATCATGTTAATTGGTGTGTGTGTGTGTGTATTTACCTAATTGTATTTACCTAATTGTAACATACGGAAAAGAGCTATGCTCGTGTTGTCCCGTCTCCATATCTATTAATGTCCAGCTTTTTCTTAAAATCATGAATATTCCTTGCGTTGACCACTTCCACGTCTAAACTATTCCATGCTTCCACCCTTCTATGAGGGAAGCTATATTTTTCACATCTCTCCTATAAGTGGCCATTTTAGTTTTTCCCATGCCCTCTCGACATTCTTTCATTCCACATACACAGATCTTCCTATCCATTTTTCCATGCCAATCATCACTCTGTATATTGCTATCAGGTCTCCCTTTCTCTTCTGTTTTCCAGGGTCGGAAGTTGCATTCTTTTCAGTCTGTCTTCATAAGTCAAATCTCTTAAGTCAGGCACCATTTTGTTGCAGCCCTCTGTACTTTCTCTAGTTTCCTTATGTGTTTCTTTAAGTTCGAGCCCACTGTATTGTTGCATATTCAAGCCTCGGTCTTATCATTGCAGTAATTATTTTCTTCATCATTTCTTCATCTAAATATACGAACGCCACTCTTATGTTCCTCAATAAGTTCAATACTTCTCCAATTATTTTGTTTATATGTCTCTCTGGCGATAGGTCATTGGTAATTGTCACCCCAAGGTCTTTTTCTTCATGACTGGTTTTATGTCTTCATTTCCTATCTTGTACATACTCCTGATTCTTCTTTCACTCTTGCCAAACTCTATTTTCTTGCATTTTGTCGTGTTGAACTCCATTTGCCATGTACAGCTCCATTTCCATATTCTGTCCAAGTCTTCCTGGAGTAGTTCGCAATCTTTGTCACATCTCACTTTTCTTAACAATTTTGCATCGTCTGCAAATAGGCTCACATAACTGGACACCCCATCCACCATGTCATTTATGTAGACCGCGAACATTACTGGTGCCAACACTGATCCCTGTGGAACTCCACTCTCCACCAAGCCCCATTCTGATGGTCTGTCCTTAATTATTGTTCTCATTTCTCTTCCTACCAAAAGTCTTCCATCCATTTTAGTAAACTGCCATGCACTCCTCCTACCATTTCAAGTTTCCAGATCAGTCTCCGGTGTGGTACCTTATCAAAGGCCTTTTTTAAATCCAGATATATTCCATCAGCCCAACCATCTCTTTCCTGTATTACATCTATCACCCTCGAATAGTAACATATCAGGTTTGTCGTGCATGAACGCCCTTTTCTAAAACCAAATTGACACTCACAAAGTATGTCATTTTCTCCAAGAAGTCTGTCCATCTATTCTTCACCACCCTCTCACACATCTTAGCTACCACACTTGTAAGTGACACTGGTCTATAGTTCAATGGGTCTCTCTTGTTACCTGATTTATAGATTGGGACAATGTTAGCTCTTTTCCAGTCTTGGGGCACTACACCTTCCCTTAATGAGGCATCAATTACTTCACAAACTTTTTCTGCCAGTTGCTCCTGCATTCTCTTAAAATCCATCCTGATACCCCATCAGGTCCCACAGCTTTTCTCACTTCTAAACTCCCCATCATATTCTTGATCTCCTCCACAGTTACTTGAAACTCCTTCATAATCCCTTTCTGTTCCATTACCAGTGGTTTGTCAAAAGCAGTCTCCTTTGTGAATACCTTCCGAAAGCATCCATTCATAGCCTCTGCCATTTCCTGGGATCTTCACTGCATACTCCATTTACTTCTAAACTTTCAATACTTTCTCTATTTTTGATGTTGTTGTTCACATGTCTGTAAAAAGCCTTGGTTGGTCTTTACATTTATCAATTATATCCTTTTCTTGTTTCTTTCTTTCTTCTCTTCTAATCAACACATATTCATTTCTTGCTCTTTTGTAACTTTCCCACTGCTTAATCCGTCTTTTCCTTCTCCACCTCTTCCATGCATCCTCTTTTCTTGTTCTAGCCTTTTCACATCTATCGTTAAACCAGTCCTGCTTTCCAACTTCTCTATGTTGTCTTATTGGTACAAATTTTTCTCACCTTCTTTGTATATTTTTATAAATTCCTTCCACTTTTCATTTGCTCCTTAGCACTCTTGAATTTCATCCAATTTGTCTCTTGAAAGAATTTCTTTAGGTTTCCAAAATCTGTCTTGGCATAATTCCATCTTCCCACTTTATATTCTTCATTTCTTCTAGATTTCTCTTCATCTATCACCTTGAACTCCAAAACTGCATGATCACTCTTTGCTAAAGGGCACTCCACCCTCATCTCCTCAATGACCATTGGCTCTGTACTAAAGACCAAGTCCAGTCTTGACGATGCTCCCTCTCCTCCAAACCTAGTATCTTCTTTGACCCACTGAGTTAACACATTTTCCATTGCCAGTGTCAATAGTGTATTTCCCCATGTTGTCTCTGATCCTTCCATTGACCAGTCCTCCCAACACACCTCTTTACAATTAAAATCTCCCATCATTATAGTTCGTTCACAGCCACCCAACATTTCTTCCAGACATGTTCCTGTATCACTTATCATTTCTTCATATTCCTGTACTGACCATGCATTTGTCTTAGGTGGTACGTACACCACTATGTAGTGCCTCTTTTTCCTTCATTAGTTTCTGCTCTGATCTTTAGCACTTCTGCCTTTCCCATACCTTCTTTCACTTGATCCACCTTTATATCTTTTTAACCAGCAACATCACTCCTCCTCCCATCTTACCTACTCTATTTCTTTTCCAAACATTATATTTCCTTCTCCAACCATCATCAGGTCTTCTCCTCTCTCAGTTTTGTTTCAGTAAGACCCACAATATCTGGGTTCTTGTCCCTCAAGTAATCGTTGAGTTCTAAAATCCCGATATCACTCCATTTATGTTGGAATACATTACATTCCGCTCATACGTAAGTTTCTTTAGTCCTTTCTTGCTGTACTTTTCTGGGTTATGAACCACTTCCTCAGTCTCATATCCAAGATTCTCCAGAAAACTCTTTCTTCTCCTCTTCTGTCCTCTCTTCATTTTTTTCAAAGCCTCCTTTCTCAACTCATTTAACATTTCTCTTTCCTTTTCACCGAGATCTCTTCTCAACCAAATCTTCCTTGTTGTTTCCTGCTGGGCTAGCCTCCATGACTTCTCCACCAATTCATCTACATCCTTTTGTGACTTAAGTTTGATTCTTATTGGCCTCATACCTTCTCTTGTGAACTTTCCAATTCTATGGAAGTCCTCTATTTCTTGTACTAGGTCTTTTCCTCCTCCTGCACCACATTAATGATATTATTTATCACCTTTTTATGTTTTTCTCTCTCCATTTTACTCGGTGTCTTATCCTCCTCCACACCAAATATCACCACACATCTCTTTTGTCTACAGTTTCCCTCACCAATGTCTCATTTGACTTAATAACCTTCACCACTTTCTCAGCAATCTTCTCTTCTATGATCTGTTGATCTATAATTTCAGCAAGGCCCAAAGTTTTCTCCCCAGACTCTTTGATTTCCTTTTCCAGACTTGCAACTTTGTAATTTACCTCCTTTCTTTCCACTTCCTGACTTTTTTCCATTCAGCCTGCTTCTCCATCACTTTTCCTAGAGATTCTCCACATTTTCGCAATTCACTTTAATTAGCTTAACTTCCTCTTTCAGTATTTCATTTTCCTTCTTCATATCAGCACACTCTTTCATTACATTGTCATAACTCGTTTCCAGGCCCCATACTTTTCAAACAGTTTTTCAATTTTACCTTCCAACTCCAGAATTTTCTTCACATAAATGCTCTTCTCCATTATTCCTTGAAATCCTGTGAAGTCTGATTCATCTTTCGAGTTCACGGCCGCCATGTTGCGCAGATGTAAACAAACCAGCTGATGGCTCAAACGCAGGCTACAGTTTATATTCACCTTCCCTGGACATTATTTTGCTAATCAACAGTTAACATGACTATATGGAGACGGGACAAACATTACCAGCTCCTTTCCCACCTTGGTTACTCTTAGGCAATGGTAACTGTAGAATTAGAGATGATTGCTCTGGAGCTCAGCGACCACATCCGCCATCGACGGTGTGTGTGTGTGTGTGTGTGTGTGTGTGTGTGTGTGTGTGTGTGTGTGTGTGTATTTACCTAATTGTAACATACGGGAAAAGAGCTATGCTCGTGTTGTCCCGTCTCCATATCTATTAATGTCCAGCTTTTTCTTAAAATCATGAATATTCCTTGCGTTGACCACTTCCACGTCTAAACTATTCCATGCTTCCACCCTTCTATGAGGAAGCTATATTTTTCACATCTCTCCTATAAGTGGCCATTTTAGTTTTTCCCATGCCCTCTCGACATTCTTTCATTCCACATACACAGATCTTCCCTATCCATTTTTCCATGCCAATCATCACTCTGTATATTGCTATCAGGTCTCCCTTTCTCTTCTGTTTTCCAGGGTCGGAAGTTGCATTCTTTTCAGTCTGTCTTCATAAGTCAAATCTCTTAAGTCAGGCACCATTTTGTTGCAGCCCTCTGTACTTTCTCTAGTTTCCTTATGTGTTTCTTTAAGTTCGAGCCCACTGTATTGTTGCATATTCAAGCCTCGGTCTTATCATTGCAGTAATTATTTTCTTCATCATTTCTTCATCTAAATATACGAACGCCACTCTTATGTTCCTCAATAAGTTCAATACTTCTCCAATTATTTTGTTTATATGTCTCTCTGGCGATAGGTCATTGGTAATTGTCACCCCAAGGTCTTTTTCTTCATGACTGGTTTTTATGTCTTCATTTCCTATCTTGTACATACTCCTGATTCTTCTTTCATTCTTGCCAAACTCTATTTTCTTGCATTTTGTCGTGTTGAACTCCATTTGCCATGTACAGCTCCATTTCCATATTCTGTCCAAGTCTTCCTGGAGTAGTTCGCAATCTTTGTCACATCTCACTTTTCTTAACAATTTTGCATCGTCTGCAAATAGGCTCACATAACTGGACACCCCATCCACCATGTCATTTATGTAGACCGAACATTACTGGTGCCAACACTGATCCCTGTGGAACTCCACTCTCCACCAAGCCCCATTCTGATGGTCTGTCCTGTGTGTGTGTGTGTGTGTGTGTGTGTGTGTGTGTGTGTGTGTGTGTGTGTGTGTGTGTGTGTTTACCTAGTTTACCTAGTTGTAGTTTTACAGGGCCTGGGCTTTATGCTCGTGTGGCCCCGTCTCCATATCTACACTTATCCAATCTTACTTTAAAAGTGTGCACACTCTTTGCAGACACTACTTCTTCATCTAAACTGTTCCACGTCTCAATACATCTCTGCGGGAAACTATATTTTTTAATATCTCTCAGACATCTTCCCTTTCTCAGCTTTTTACTATGCGATCTTGTACTTCGGGTGTCATATTCTTCTCTCAAGATCAGTTTCTCATTATCCACTTGGTCCATTCCGTTGATCAATTTATAGACTTGTATCAGGTCTCCTCTCTCCCTTCTTTGTTCCAAGGTGGGTAGATCCATAGCCTTTAGTCTCTTCTCATATGTCATCCCTTCAAGTTCTGGGACCATTTTTGTAGCCATTTTTTGTAGCCTTTCCAATTTTCTTATGTGTTTCTTTTTATGAGGGGTCCACACTACTTCTGCATATTCCAATCTAGGTCTTATTATAGTGTTTATCAATTTCTTCATCATTTCTTTGTCCATGTAGTGAAATGCTACTCCAATATTCCTCAGCAAATTATATGTTTTTCTAAAAATTCTATCAATATGGCTTACTGGTTGATTGTTTTCTTCCATCGTCACTCCTAAGTCCTTTTCCTTTTTGACTTTCTCCAGTTCTACACCATCTCCCATCTTATAGATTCCCACAGGTCGTCTTTCACTCTTTCCCATTTCCATGACATGGCTTTTGTTCACATTGAATTCCATTTCCCACTTCTTACTCCATTCCCAGATCTTATTTAGGTCTTCTTGCAGTATTTCACAATCCTCCTTTTGCTTTATAATTCTGCACAGTTTCGTATCATCTGCAAACAGATTTATGTAGCTGATCACTCCTTCTGGCATGTCGTTAATATAAATGAGGAAAAGTATTGGTGCCAATACTGACCCCTGTGGCACTCCGCTTTCTACTGCTCTCCACTTGGACTTCATATCTTTAACTACCGTCCTTATTTCTCTCCCCCTCAAATAATTTTCTATCCATCTCAATGTGCTTCCTTTTAAGCCACCCTTCTCCTCTAACTTCCACAGTAATCTTGCGTGTGGCACTTTGTCAAACGCCTTTTTTAAATCCAAGTAGATGCAGTCAACCCATCCCTCTCTCTCTTGTACTCTATCAACTATTCTAGAATAGTGTGTGTGTGTGTGTGTGTGTGTGTGTGTGTGTGTGTGTGTGTGTGTGTGTGTGTGTGTGTGTATTTACCTAATTGTATTTACCTAATTGTAACATACGGGAAAAGAGCTATGCTCGTGTTGTCCCGTCTCCATATCTATTAATGTCCAGCTTTTCTTAAAATCATGAATATTCCTTGCGTTGACCACTTCCACGTCTAAACTATTCCATGCTTCCACCCTTCTATGAGGGAAGCTATATTTTTTCACATCTCTCCTATAAGTGGCCATTTTAGTTTTTCCCATGCCCTCTCGACATTCTTCCATTCCACATACACAGATCTTCCCTATCCATTTTTCCATGCCAATCATCACTCTGTATATTGCTATCAGGTCTCCCCTTTCTCTTCTGTTTTCCAGGGTTGGAAGTTGCATTCTTTTCAGTCTGTCTTCATAAGTCAAATCTCTTAAGTCAGGCACCATTTTCGTTGCAGCCCTCTGTACTTTCTCTAGTTTCCTTATGTGTTTCTTTAAGTTCGGAGCCCACTGTATTGTTGCATATTCAAGCCTCGGTCTTATCATTGCAGTAATTATTTTCTTCATCATTTCTTCATCTAGATATACGAACGCCACTCTTATGTTCCTCAATAAGTTCAATACTTCTCCAATTATTTTGTTTATATGTCTCTCTGGCGATAGGTCATTGGTAATTGTCACCCCAAGGTCTTTTTCTTCATGACTGGTTTTATGTCTTCATTTCCTATCTTGTACATACTCCTGATTCTTCTTTCACTCTTGCCAAACTCTATTTTCTTGCATTTTGTCGTGTTGAACTCCATTTGCCATGTACAGCTCCATTTCCATATTCTGTCCAAGTCTTCCTGGAGTAGTTCGCAATCTTTGTCACATCTCACTTTTCGTAACAATTTTGCATCGTCTGCAAATAGGCTCACATAACTGGACACCCCATCCACCATGTCATTTATGTAGACTGCGAACATTACTGGTGCCAACACTGATCCCTGTGGAACTCCACTCTCCACCAATCCCCATTCTGATGGTCTGTCCTTAATTATTGTTCTCATTTCTCTTCCTACCAAAAGTCTTCCATCCATTTTAGTAAACTGCCATGCACTCCTCCTACCATTTCAAGTTTCCAGATCAGTCTCTGGTGTGGTACCTTATCAAAGGCCTTTTTTAAATCCAGATATATTCCATCAGCCCAACCATCTCTTTCCTGTATTACATCTATCACCCTCGAATAGTAACATATCAGGTTTGTCGTGCATGAACGCCCTTTCCTAAAACCAAATTGACACTCACAAAGTATGTCATTTTTCTCCAAGAAGTCTGTCCATCTAGTCTTCACCACCCTCTCACACATCTTAGCTACCACACTTGTAAGTGACACTGGTCTATAGTTCAATGGGTCTCTCTTGTTACCTGATTTATAGATTGGGACAATGTTAGCTCTTTTCCAGTCTTGGGGCACTACACCTTCCCTTAATGAGGCATCAATTACTTCACAAACTTTTTCTGCCAATTGCTCCTGCATTCTCTTAAAATCCATCCTGATACCCCATCAGGTCCCACAGCTTTTCTCACTTCTAAACTCCCCATCATGTTCTTGATCTCCTCCACCGTTACTTGAAACTCCTTCATAATCCCTTTCTGTTCCATTACCAGTGGTTTGTCAAAAGCAGTCTCCTTTGTGAATACCTTCCAAAGCATCCATTCATAGCCTCTGCCATTTCCTGGGATCTTCACTGCATACTCCATTTACTTCTAAACTTTCAATACTTTCTCTATTTTTGATGTTGTTGTTCACATGTCTGTAAAAAAGCCTTGGTTGGTCTTTACATTTATCAATTATATCCTTTTCTTGTTTCTTTCTTTCTTCTCTTCTAATCAACACATATTCATTTCTTGCTCTTTTGTAACTTTCCCACTGCTTAATCCGTCTTTTCCTTCTCCACCTCTTCCATGCATCCTCTTTTCTTGTTCTAGCCTTTTCACATCTATCGTTAAACCAGTCCTGCTTTCCAACTTCTCTATGTTGTCTTATTGGTACAAATTTTTCTCACCTTCTTTGTATATTTTTATAAATTCCTTCCACTTTTCATTTGCTCCTTAGCACTCTTGAATTTCATCCAATTTGTCTCTTGAAAGAATTTCTTTAGGTTTCCAAAATCTGTCTTGGCATAATTCCATCTTCCCACTTTATATTCTTCATTTCTTCTAGATTTCTCTTCGTCTATCACCTTGAACTCCAAAACTGCATGATCACTCTTTGCTAAAGGGCACTCCACCCTCATCTCCTCAATGACCATTGGCTCTGTACTAAAGACCAAGTCCAGTCTTGACGATGCTCCCTCTCCTCCAAACCTAGTATCTTCTTTGACCCACTGAGTTAACACATTTTCCATTGCCAGTGTCAATAGTGTATTTCCCCATGTTGTCTCTGATCCTTCCATTGACCAGTCCTCCCAACACACCTCTTTACAATTAAAATCTCCCATCATTATAGTTCGTTCACAGCCACCCAACATTTCTTCCAGACATGTTCCTGTATCACTTATCATTTCTTCATATTCCTGTACTGACCATGCATTTGTCTTAGGTGGTACGTACACCACTATGTAGTGCCTCTTTTTTCCTTCATTAGTTTCTGCTCTGATCTTTAGCACTTCTGCCTTTCCCATACCTTTTTTCACTTGATCCACCTTTATATCTTTTTTAACCAGCAACATCACTCCTCCTCCCATCTTACCTACTCTATTTCTTTTCCAAACATTATATTTCCTTCTCCAACCATCATCAGGTCTTCTCCTCTCTCAGTTTTGTTTCAGTAAGACCCACAATATCTGGGTTCTTGTCCCTCAAGTAATCGTTGAGTTCTAAAATCCCCGATATCACTCCATTTATGTTGGAATACATTACATTTCGCTCATATGTAAGTTTCTTTAGTCCTTTCTTGCTGTACTTTTCTGGGTTATGAACCACTTCCTCAGTCTCATATCCAAGATTCTCCAGAAAAACTCTTTCTTCTCCTCTTCTGTCCTCTCTTCATTTTTTCAAAGCCTCCTTTCTCAACTCATTTAACATTTCTCTTTCCTTTTCACCGAGATCTCTTCTCAACCAAATCTTCCTTGTTGTTTCCTGCTGGGCTAGCCTCCATGACTTCTCCACCAATTCATCTACATCCTTTTGTGACTTAAGTTTGATTCTTATTGGCCTCATACCTTCTCTTGTGAACTTTCCAATTCTATGGAAGTCCTCTATTTCTTGTACTAGGTCTTTTCCCTCCTCCTGCACCACATTAATGATATTATTTATCACCTTTTTTATGTTTTTCTCTCTCCATTTTACTCGGTGTCTTATCCTCCTCCACACCAAATATCACCACACATCTCTTTTTGTCTACAGTTTCCCTCACCAATGTCTCATTTGACTTAATAACCTTCACCACTTTCTCAGCTATCTTCTCTTCTATGATCTGTTGATCTATAATTTCAGCAAGGCCCAAAGTTTTCTCCCCTGACTCTTTGATTTCCTTTTCCAGACTTGCAACTTTGTAATTTACCTCCTTTCTTTCCACTTCCTGACTTTTTTTCCATTCAGCCTGCTTCTCCATCACTTTTCCTAGAGATTCTCCACATTTTTCGCAATTCACTTTAATTAGCTTAACTTCCTCTTTCAGTGCTGCATTTTCCTTCTTCATATCGGCACAGTCTTTCTTTACATTGTCATAACTCGTTTCCAGGCCCTCATACTTTTCAAACAGTTTTTCAATTTTACCTTCGTGTGTGTGTGTGTATTTACCTAATTGTATTTACCTAATTGTAACATACGGGAAAAGAGCTATGCTCGTGTTGTCCCGTCTCCATATCTATTAATGTCCAGCTTTTTCTTAAAATCATGAATATTCCTTGCGTTGACCACTTCCACGTCTAAACTATTCCATGCTTCCACCCTTCTATGAGGAAGCTATATTTTTCACATCTCTCCTATAAGTGGCCATTTTAGTTTTTCCCATGCCCTCTCGACATTCTTCCATTCCACATACACAGATCTTCCCTATCCATTTTTCCATGCCAATCATCACTCTGTATATTGCTATCAGGTCTCCCCTTTCTCTTCTGTTTTCCAGGGTTGGAAGTTGCATTCTTTTCAGTCTGTCTTCATAAGTCAAATCTCTTAAGTCAGGCACCATTTTCGTTGCAGCCCTCTGTACTTTCTCTAGTTTCCTTATGTGTTTCTTTAAGTTCGGAGCCCACTGTATTGTTGCATATTCAAGCCTCGGTCTTATCATTGCAGTAATTATTTTCTTCATCATTTCTTCATCTAGATATACGAACGCCACTCTTATGTTCCTCAATAAGTTCAATACTTCTCCAATTATTTTGTTTATATGTCTCTCTGGCGATAGGTCATTGGTAATTGTCACCCCAAGGTCTTTTTCTTCATGACTGGTTTTATGTCTTCATTTCCTATCTTGTACATACTCCTGATTCTTCTTTCACTCTTGCCAAACTCTATTTTCTTGCATTTTGTCGTGTTGAACTCCATTTGCCATGTACAGCTCCATTTCCATATTCTGTCCAAGTCTTCCTGGAGTAGTTCGCAATCTTTGTCACATCTCACTTTTCGTAACAATTTTGCATCGTCTGCAAATAGGCTCACATAACTGGACACCCCATCCACCATGTCATTTATGTAGACTGCGAACATTACTGGTGCCAACACTGATCCCTGTGGAACTCCACTCTCCACCAATCCCCATTCTGATGGTCTGTCCTTAATTATTGTTCTCATTTCTCTTCCTACCAAAAGTCTTCCATCCATTTTAGTAAACTGCCATGCACTCCTCCTACCATTTCAAGTTTCCAGATCAGTCTCTGGTGTGGTACCTTATCAAAGGCCTTTTTTAAATCCAGATATATTCCATCAGCCCAACCATCTCTTTCCTGTATTACATCTATCACCCTCGAATAGTAACATATCAGGTTTGTCGTGCATGAACGCCCTTTCCTAAAACCAAATTGACACTCACAAAGTATGTCATTTTTCTCCAAGAAGTCTGTCCATCTAGTCTTCACCACCCTCTCACACATCTTAGCTACCACACTTGTAAGTGACACTGGTCTATAGTTCAATGGGTCTCTCTTGTTACCTGATTTATGTGTGTGTGTGTGTGTGTGTGTGTGTGTGTGTGTGTGTGTGTGTGTGTGTGTGTGTTTGTTTGTTTGTCTGTCTGACCATCTGTTTCTCTCTTCTACCTCTTGATTATTTATTTATTTACAGTAAGCCCCTGAATTTAGTGAAATCCAGCTTAGTGAAACCCTTATTTAGCGACTGTCTGGAAAAAGGCCAAGCCCTCAAGTTTAGCGATTTTCTCTCATATTTAGTGAATGTACTGTGCTACACTGTCCCGCTTGCTGCTCGCTCTGAGCCATTTGTCCCACCTCTCGCTCGCTCTGAGCCAATCGCGTGTCTGTTTGGCCGTGACATCAGCCCCACAATGCCTCCGGCATTCCCGCTTGACACTTGAGCTATTGTGTGTGTTAATCCAGTGTGTGAACTAATTTTTTGTGCTCCCATCCTCATTGTTTAGCGAGTTTCGCTATCACCATGGCCTCCACTAGTGGTTCGGGGGGTGCTGATTCTCGTGAAGGTGGCGATGTTGCAGCTGTAAATGGGGACTCGAAATGGGGACTTTGGGCGGACGAAAGACTGATTGGTATTTTTCCCTATTTAAAGTAGTATTCAAATTTAGTGAAATTCCAATTTAGCGATGGTTTCGGCAGACTAACAGGATCGCTAAATGTGGGGGCTTACTGTATTTATTTAGTTTTTTTAGATATGGGAATAGAAAGAGACAGAGACACATTTTGATTTCACCTCCTCCTCCTCTTCCTCTTCCTCTTCCTCTTCCTCTTCCTCCTCCTTAGAATCATTTAGAGAGACACATCCCCACCACCACCACCACCACCACCACCAGTACTCACGATGGTCCTGCAGGTGCTTGATGACTGTGGTGAAGTGGGTCACACTCTTGAAGGTCAGCAGGTCTCCACCCAGCACACGACAGAATGCTCGCGCCTCACCCCAGCTCACCTGTACATAGATAGATAGATAGGTAGATTGATAGATAGATAAGTAGATAGATAGATAGATAGATAGGTTGATAGATAGATAGACAGGTAGATAGATAAATAGATAGTTTTTTTGTTTGTGAGTAGGTAATGGCAATAAAAGTGAATAAATAATAAATAGACAATAGAGGTGAGGTGACGGTCTCATTATTGAAGTGAGTTGATAGACAGAGGGATAAATAGATAGGTACATAGATAGATAAATTGTTAGATGGATTTTTTATGTAAGAGTGGCTAATGGATAGAAAAGTTGAAAAGAGAAAAAGAAAGTTAAATAAGTAAGGCTCATTGAAGATACAGTTCCCCCAAAAATAAAGATTAATTAAGGTAGATAGATGAACAGATAGACAGCTTATTCTCTCTCTCTCTCTCTCTCTCTCTCTCTCTCTCTCTCTCTCTCTCTCTCTCTCTCTCTCTCCCCCCCTTCCCTGCCTCCCTTCCTCCCTCCCTCTCTTTCTCCTTCCTTCCTTCCTTCCTTCCTTCCTTCCTTCCTTCCTTCCTTCCTTCCTTCCTTCCTTCCTCCCTCCCTCCCTCCCTCCCTCCTCCCCCTCCCTCCCTCCCTCCCTATTTTTTATACAAGGGAGGAAGACTGTTCAAGGACAACAAAGACAAATAAAAAGGCCCCACTTAGTTGCTATTCCCTGTGCAGGTTGGAGAGAGAGAGAGAGAGAGAGAGAGAGAGAGAGAGAGAGAGCTAAAAGAAAGGGATAAATGTCTAGAAACCTCCCTTTTAAGCGAGTTCAGGCATCTCTTCTTCCCTGTCTCCCTTTCTCCCTGCCTCCCTTCCTCCCTTCTTCCCTGCCTCTTTCCTACCTGGCTCCCTGCCTTGATCCCTGCCTCCCTGCCTTGATTCCTGCCTCCTTGCCTCCCTGCCTTGATCCCAGCCTCCCTGTCTCCTTGTCTCCCTTCCTCCCTTACTACCTGTCTCCCTTCCTCATTGTCTCCCTGTCTCCCTGGTTTTTGTTTGTGTTTCTGTTTGTTTTAGTTTCTTTCTCTTTTTATCTTTCTTTCTCTCCTTTTTTTCTCTTTATCTTTCTCCTTTTCTTTTATTCCCTTTTTCTTGCTCTTTTTCTCCATTTCCCTCCCTGCCTCTTGATGTTTCTCACCTTGCCGACAGAGAAGACAGACAGGCACTGGTCGCCCACCATGGTAAACATCTCGGGACAGTCTGGGTGGCTCACAGTGTTGTTTAAGTTTGCCACCAGGTCGTCGCCGAGCTCCTCACTGCGACGCCAGCTTGGGTCTGTGGGATGTGGATTGGTTGTAATGGTCTGTTGTTGATTCATTGTGTTATGTTTGATTTTGTTGTTGTTTTTCTGGTCTTTGTCTTGTTTTTTTCTTGTTTTTGAGTTTTTTTTCTTGTTTTTGAATTAGTTTTTGTTGATTTATGGGGTTATTTTAAAGTTTTTTGGGTTTTTTTTTGCCTCTTTCCTCCTGTTTTTTTTTTTTTTATTACTTTTTTCGTTTATTTTGATTTATGGGATGTGAATTAGTGTTTGTTGATTCTGTTGGTGATTTATTGTGTTATTTTAAAGGTTCTTTTTTTTTTTTTCTTTTTCTCCTGTTTTTCAGTTTTTTGTCACTTTTTCTCTTTTGCTTTGATTTATGGGATGTGAATTAGTGTTTGTTGATTCTCTTGCTGATTTATTGTGTTATTTTAAAGGTTCTTGTTTTTTTTTTCTTTTTTTCCTGTTTTTTTTCATTTTTTGAGTAACTTTTCTTTTTTTTCGTTTTTTCTCCGTTTTTTTCATTTTTTTTAGATACTTTTCTGTTTTGCTTTGCTTCTTTTCTTCTTTTATCCTGTTTTTTCTTTTTTTTTTTTTTAGCTACTTTTTCTCTTTTACTTGAATCTTTGGGATGTGAATTAGTTTTGTTGATTCTGTTGTTGATTTATTATATTTTGGGGGCTCTGTTTTTCTCCCTTTTTTTTTCTTATCTTTTTGCTATTTTTACTTTTTTTCTTATTTTTTAAGGGAATAATTGAATATGAATGGTTTTGTTGCTATATTTTGTTGATTCATTCCTTATTTTTTTTTTTTGTCAGTTTGTTTCTCTCTTTGTTTTCTGCATTTTCTTGTATTTTAGTTACTTTTTTGAGGGAATATTAATTGTGGTGAAAGACTGAGAATACTGGTGATCTCTTGCATGAGGGAGGTGGACAGAATAGTGGTGAAAGACTGAGAATACTGGTTAACTATTGCATCAGGGAGGTGGACAGAATAGTGGTGAAAAACTGAGAATACTGGTTAACTCTTGCATGAGGGAGGTGGACAGAATAGTGGTGAAAGACTGAGAATACTTGTTGACTCTTGCATGAGGGAGGTGGACAGAATAGTGGTGAAAGACTGAGAATACTGGTTAACTCTTGCATTAGGGAGAATACCTGTTAACTCTTGCACTAGGGAGATGGACAGAATAGTGGTGAAAGACTGAGAATACTGGTTAAGTCTTGCACTAGAGAGGTGGACAGAATAGTGGTGAGAGAAAGTAGAAAATTACCCACTCACTCACTCACTCACTCACTCACTCACTCTTTCAATCTTTCACTCACTCACTCAGTCACTCACTCATTCACTCACTCACCTGGAGGTCCATCTGCTGAGATGAAAATGGATGAAAATTTCTGAATGGTGTTGTCATTCAATACCTGAGAAACAAGAAAGTGTTAGTAGTAGTAGTAGTTGTAGTAGTAGTAGTAGTAGAAGGAGTGGTAGTAGTAAAAGTAATAATAGAAGTAGTAATAGAAATAAGAAGAGAGAAAAAAGATAAAAGGGGAGAAGGAAGAGGAAAGTGCAGCCATAGGAAATAGAAGATAAAGAAGAGAGAGGATAAAGGAGGAGGAAGAAAAGAATGTACATAATTGTATAAAATAATACAAGAAGAAGAAGAAAAAAAGAAGAAAAAGAAGAAGAGGAGGAGAATGAACAAGGAAAATTAAAAATAACCACACAAAAAGAGAAAAAAACTAGAAAAATGTAAAAAAAAATACAGTAATAGTAGTAATAGTAATAGGAATAACAACTGTAATAGTAGTAATAGAAATAACAATAGTAGTAGTAGCAATAATACACACACATTCCCACCACCACCACTACTGCCACCACCACCACCAGCTCACCTTACACATCTTGGCATCAATGGGGCCCTGACAAGGAGGATCTGTCATTTGGCAGTAGTTCTGTAGCCTCATGCACTCCATCTCCCCATTCCTGCGACATGCCACCTCCTCTCTCTCACAGCCATAGTGGGACTTGAAAACCTGCGGGAGGAATGTGAGTTAGAATAGACACAAATATTAGGTTTGGTGGGGTCTTCAAGTGGTACAGGGGACATGGCAAAGGTGACAGGGGTTTGGTGGGGGTCTTCAAGTGGTACAGGGGACATGGCAAGGGTGACAGGGGTTTGGTGGGGGTCTTCAAGTGGTACAGGGGCCATGGCAAAGGTGACAGGGGTTTGGTGGGGGTCTTCAAGTGGTACAGGGGACATGGCAAGGGTGACAGGGGTTTGGTGGGGGTCTTCAAGTGGTACAGGGGAAATGGCAAGGGTGACAGGGGTTTGGTGGGGATCTTCAAGTGGTACAGGGGACATGGCAAGGGTGACAGGGGTTTGGTGGGGGTCTTCAAGTGGTACAGGGGACATGGCAAGGGTGACAGGGGTTTAGTGGGGGTCTTCAAGTGGTGCAGGGACATGACAAGGGTAACAGGGGTTTGGTGGGGGTCTTCAAGTGGTGCAGGGGGCATGACAAGGGTGACAGGGGTTTGGTGGGGGTCTTCAAGTGGTGGTGGGGACATGACAAGGATGACATAAACAGAATCGTCAGGGTCAGTAATCAAGAAACAATGGATTCCAGCTTGCTAAAGTTAAATTTCGAAGGAAGAGGAGAGAATTGTTTCTCAAATAGTGTTGGATGTATGGAACAGACTCAGTAATCAGGCTCTGTTAGTGCTGAGCCAATAGTGAGCTTAGGAAGACTAGACAGGTGCAGGGATGGGGATGACAGGAGGAGACAGACAGGCACACTTCACACAGGGACAGCCACGTGTGGGCCTGATGGCTTCCTGCACCAACCCTTGTGTTAGAATGAGACAAAGAGAAGGAAAAGATTACTTTAGTTTTCTGTCATTGGAAAGAGAGAGAGAGAGAGAGAGAGAGAGAGAGAGAGAGAGAGAGAGAGAGAGAAAGGCTAGATGGGAAGGAGGTGATGTTACTATTGATCTTGTTAATAAGTCACTGTACTAGGAGAAGCATTACATTAGAGAAATGGTGATGACACGCTGACCCATAAGGCAGTAGTTCCCAAACCTTTTCAGCTTGTTACCCCATTTAACATGCAACACTAAGCATATTACCCATTTCACAAAATGTCAACATGGATACACATAGGTAAATTAAAATATTACAACAAAAACCAACACATCATTTATTTTACGAAAGTCATTGTATTATCTTATCGCATGCATGCTATTGCCTGTCGCACGGGAGGCCAAATTATCATATTTTAGGATAATTATTACATATCTGGCAAAGCTGAATAGAGGTAGTCTCAGGCAGTGAGTGACGACTGATGCACACATCAATGAGTCATAAAGGTTACTGAGTGACTTGTGTCTTGAAGCATACTTGTCAAAATACTTTTAGGTTACCACATACTGAGATAATATTTCTTCTTTTCTAAAACTGTATATTAGTTTTTGATGATTATTGTTATTCAGGTTAACTTTATTAATTATAATTAATAATTCTTTATTATAGTTATTTATAATAAATAATAATAATCTATAGGGAATAATTATTTATAATAGGTTTACTTTACAACTTTGCATACTAAGACTAAGTTAACATTAATCCTAATGTCAGGTACTGCAATGCTTTCTTGATTTTCAGAATTCTTAATTTTTTTTTTCTTGTCACCACTCCATTACCCACCAAAAATTGTTGAATTACCCCCAGGGGGTAATTTACCTACAGTTTGGGAACCACTGCCATAAAGTATATGCAACCCATACTCACTCATCAACTCTCAGACCTGCTCGGGGACTGGTATCTACAAGAGGCCTTTTTGTTTAATTGTTTTTGTTGTCCTTAGCCAGATTTTCCATCGCACATGAAGAAAGAAAAGAACTCCCCACTCACAAACCATTACCCCTTCACCACTAACAACCATATACCTACTCCCATCTCCCCATTCCTTCCTCATACCCTATCACTCACCATACACAAGTCCGGGTCCTCGTCCTCCCCATCCTCGCAGTCATTCTCCCCATCACACACATATCGTAGCTTGACACACTTCTCCTCGGATGAACACGCTATTTCCTCCTCCTTCTGTGAACACTCCAAGGCAGCTAAGGGGAGAAAAGTTCGTTACTACTACTATACTACTACTACTACTACTACTACTACTACTACTACTACTACTACTACTACTACTACTACTACTACTACTACTACTACTACTACTACTACTACTACTACTACTACTACTACTACTACTACTACTACTTTTTTTGTATGTTAGGGATCTGGCCAAGGTGAAACAAACTTAGGATAAACAGTAAAGGAGGTTGAATGTTGAAAGTTTTGAAATGAGTGTTGAAAACCTTATTGTTTGAGACAGAGAGAGAGAGAGAGAGAGAGAGAGAGAGAGAGAGAGAGAGAGAGAGAGAGAGAGAGCTGGTTTGTATGAGAAGAAATGGCAAATTGTGTGTACTGTTTAAAATTTTGAGTAGCCAATGAAAGTCAGTGAATTGTAAAAAGAGGCAAAATTTACTGTATTTCAAAAAGATGCTTGGTTTGAATGCCATTGCCTTGCTGTCAGACTTGGATAGAATGGACAAGTGGACACAGACAGACAGACAGGTGACAAATGCAGTTTCATGCCAATAAATGCAAAGTATAGGTAGATGAAGCAAAACCAAGCATTGTTAACTTCTTTAGTACTGGGAGTCTTTTTACCATGAGTTTTAGGTATGATTAGACCATTCTATTTACATTGGGAAGGGTCTATGGAGGTTAGAAGATTAATAGCCAGAGTCTTCACTATTTTAATCCCAACATAATGTTTCTGAAGCTGCATAAAATTGCCAAATAGGAATTAGAATAAATATGGAAACCTGGCATGGTACTGTAGGAGTTACAGCATGCAGTGAAGAATGAAGAAGATTTGGAAGTTAGTTGGCTGTGATATCTGAGAAAATAGTGGATAGAGGAGAGAAACAAAACAAATCAGGTACTAGACTAGGGGTTAATTTAAAGTGTTAGAAGGAAAAGTCATGAAAAAAAGTTAGTTGGTTGTCATATCTAAGAAACCAATGCAAATAAATCAAATCAGATACTAGAGTTAATTTTCAGGAATGTTAAAAGCAAAAGTCGAGAAAAAAAGGTAAAATTAGTGATGGCCAGACCTACACTACACTCTGCTGAGATATCTAAGAAACCAATACATAGAGGTGAGAAATAAAGCAATTAAAATACTAGGGTTAATTTTTGGGAGTGTAAAAAGCAAAAGTCGTTAAAAAAGTTCTATTAAACTTTGCTCAGACCTACACTACACTCTGCAGTTCTGACTCTGATATTACAGGAAGGATGTAAGTCTATTAGAATCAGTACAAAGGAAAATGACTGGAAGGATACAAGGGATGAGGGATATTCCTTCACAAAATGAGTCTGGACCCTTAAACTTTACATGCCCTATTAAAGAGAGAGAGAGAGAGAGAGAGAGAGAGAGAGAGAGAGAGAGAGAGAGAGATGTAGATTAAGAGAGGACCTGATAGACATCTCTAGGTGATGCAGGGGACATGGCAAGAGTGACTAAGAGGGGTTCTGGTGAAGGTCTTGAAGTGGTGCTGGGGACATGGCAAGAGTGACTAAGAGGGGTTCTGGTGGAGGTCTTGAAGTGGTGCTGGGGACATGGCAAGAGTGACTAAGAGGGGTTCTGGTGGAGGTCTTGAAGTGGTGCTGGTGGAAGGTCTTGAAGTGGTGCTGGGGACATGGCAAGAGTGACTATGAGGGGTTCTGGTGGAGGTCTTGAAGTGGTGCTGGGGACATGGCAAGAGTGACTAAGAGGGGTTCTGGTGGAGGTCTTGAAGTGGTGCTGGGGACATGGCAAGAGTGACTAAGAGGGGTTCTGGTGGAGGTCTTGAAGTGGTGCTGGGGACATGGCAAAAGTGACTAAGAGGGGTTCTGGTGGAGGTTTTGAAGTGGTGCTGGGGACATGGCAAGAGTGACTAAGAGGGTTCTGGTGGAGGTCTTGAAGTGGTGCTGGGGACATGGCAAAAGTGACTAAGAGGGGTTCTGGTGGTGCTGGGGACATGGCAAGAGTGAGTAAGAGGGGTTCTGGTGGAGGTCTTGAAGTGGTGCTGGGGACATGGCAAGAGTGAGTAAGAGGGGGTCTGGTGAAGGTCTTGAAGTGGTGCTGGGGACATGGCAAAAGTGACTAAGAGGGGTTCTGGTGGAGGTCTTGAAGTGGTGCTGGGGACATGGCAAGAGTGACTAAGAGGGGTTCTGGTGGAGGTCTTGAAGTGGTGCTGGGGACATGGCAAGAGTGACTAAGAGGGGTTCTGGTGGAGGTCTTGAAGTGGTGCTGGGGACATGGCAAGAGTGACTAAGAGGGGTTCTGGTGGAGGTCTTGAAGTGGTGCTGGGGACATGGCAAGAGTGACTAAGAGGGGTTCTGGTGGAGGTCTTGAAGTGGTGCTGGGGACATGGCAAGAGTGACTAAGAGGGGTTCTGGTGGAGGTCTTGAAGTGGTGCTGGGGACATGGCAAAAGTGACTAAGAGGGGTTCTGCTGGAGGTCTTGAAGTGGTGCTGGGGACACGGCAAGGGTAGTTACGAGGGAAACCTGATAGAAGTCTTTAAGCAATACAAGAGACATAATAGGGATGACATAAGTAGAATAATTGGAATCAGTAACCACAATAGGAGTGTTTAAGGTTCAGAAAGTTACATTAAAGAAAGAGACAGGAAGGAATTGGTTCTCAAATAGTAGTAAATGAATGGAATGGACTCAGTAATCATGTTAGTGCTGAATCATTAGGGAGCTTTAAAGGAAGACTAGACAAATGTATGGATGGGGAAATAGGCAGGTGTGTTTTTATAAGGGAGTGCCATATGTAGGTGTGATGGCTTCCTAACCTTTGTTTTGTCTTCTTAGGAGTGTGGAAAGAGATGTAATATGCTAAAAAGTTGTACAGAAAATGAGTGAATTATTTGTGAAAGAGAGGAGGAATGGAGATTATGAATGGGGAAAAGGAAGAGGTTATATGTTTGATAAATTTACACAGAGAATCATTTAGTGATTTGTGAAAGAAAGAAGAAAGAGAGATTATGAAAATAGGGAGACCATTTGTTAAGAATGTACACAGAAAATGAGTTAATATTTTATGAAAGAAGGGAGAAAGGGAGATTACGAAAAAAAAGGAGAAAGACAGGTTATGGAAAAGGGAGATTATGAAAAAAAGAGAGACAGTTTATGGAAAAAGGGAGAAAGAGAGGTTATGAAAAGGGAGAAAGGGAGATAATGAAAGAAAGGAGCAAGACAGGTTATGAAAGAAAGGAGAAAGGGAGATAATGAAAGAAAGGAGAAAGACAGGTTATGAAAGAAAGGAGAAAGGGAGGTAATGAAAAAAGGAGTAACAGAGGCAATGAAAAGGGAGAAAGGGAGGTTATGAAAAAGGAGAAAGGGAGGCTATGAAAAAAAGGAGAAAGGGAGGCTATAAAAAAAAGAAGAAAGGGAGATAATGAAAAAAAAGGAGAAAAACAGATTATGAAAGAAAGAAAAGGGAAATAATGAAAAAAAGGAGAAAGACGGGTAATGAAAGGAGAAAGGGAGGTTATGAAAAGGGAGAAAGGGAGGTTATAAAAAGAAGAGTAAGAAAGGTTATATGTTTGAAATCTACACAGAAAATGAGTTTGTGAATTGTGAAAAAGAGAGGAAAGAGAGCAGTGGGATATACTCGTAGTAGTCATTTGTACAAGATAAAGAGGAAAAAAAAGAGTATATGTTTGAAATACAGATAATGAGATGATAGTATTTCGAGAAAGAGATGGAAATGTAGAAGTCACTGAACAGAATTGCAAGATAGTGAATTGTAAAAGGAGAGGAGGAGAAAAAAGAAATACAGGAAGGCAAAAATAGAAACGGAGAAAAAAAAAGCTAAGTTCTACAAATTTGGGTGTTCTTAGGATGAAAAGAGAAAAAAAAGATAGATAAAACAAACTGATAGAAGACTAGAAATTTCTCAGTTTGTATCACTAAATAAGTCTGTATAAATTTTGGAGGCAGTGGTGTAGTGCAGGGTATCTCAATGTTTCAAGCTTTGTGGACCTCTTACATCCATTTACCTATTGAGGGGACCCCCTGGTACTGGATTAGACAGGACATATTGTAGTCATTTTACATTAGTATGTAGCTCAGGTTTAGCTCAGCACATTGTTTGTTTGACAGTACTTCATGTTTTGATGTGGATGGTCTAATAACATATTTGTCTATTTTCCTTAGAGACAGGTAAACACCACTTTGAAAAAAAAAAGAAATCCATAAAGGTGAAGGCCTACATATGTGTTGTTCAGTTTTAGTATTATAGTGTGGTCAAATGAAAAACAAGCAAACAAACAAGTTAAACCATATTATGGGAAAAATTACAATCCACAAGGACAGCCAGTCACGCCATGTGTTCAGTCAACATCAGTCGATGGCAGAATGTATAATTGTATACAGCTCCCAGGCTCTGGCAGCGCGCTATTGTGTACCTATTGCATCGTGTTATGCCGCCCCGGCAGCAATGCTGCAAACAAATATAACTTTCCACGTTTTAAGTATTTAGTCATGTAAACATTATAATATACTGTACAAATAATCACATCATTCTGAGATACAACGTGCCAGGGAAAAACTTGAAGAAAAGCTGGACATATTGATAAGACATTGTGTTGTCATGAATCCTATAAATTGTCATATTTTCAATTCTCTGTCCCGCGGATTCCTTGGTAGGTTTCTGCGGCACTCTAGGAGTCCACGGACCCCTGGTTGAGAAACACTGGCCGTAGTGGATAAGGTGGTGAGCATGGAATAGGGCAGACGTTCATGCCATGCGTAGGTTAGAATCCCACCACGTGCCGCCTTGAAATTTTTTGTCATTTGCAGAGCTGGGCGCGGGAAGGCGGGTTCATACGTGCCAATTTGTGACTAATTTACGTCGTGACGTCACGGAGTAAATTTTGAAAATGTGGTCCCCAGAGATAGAGGAGATGTTTGAGTTGGTGAGGGAAAAAGAACACATTTGGGACCCCAGAAATTAATTACATAATAAAAAAAGAGCTTGCGCAAATCGTCGTTCGACGAAATAGCTCCCACTGTAAAAGAAATGTTTCCCCCCAGTGCAGGGTGTTGGAGGTGAGGACTGAAGACTTAGCAGAATTTAATTTGATCGCAGTTGTACATAATCTTAAGATTAGCATTTTTTTTTTCTGAGATATTTAGGCTAATTCAGAGTGTGGTAGACACTCCTTTCTTTCCTTCTACTTAGCCAGAGACGTATCCACAGACATTTTCTTTTCTGTTGAGTCTTCCGGTACGCCAAAAGAAGAGCAACCACCGCTTCAGCATCGTCACTGGAGGAAGACAACTTGGCGGGTATAGCTGTTTGTTTACATTCACTTCCCGCCAAGGCGCCAACTAGTCGGTACTTTCCAGCCGCTACGTGTGACACTTTTCGACTCGAAGGGATGAGCCGGAAATTCTACGTACGTAAAATATCAGTCGCAAATTGGCCTTTATTGGATATCGATCGGGTAGTGCGGTACCGCTTCTCCGGACCACGAAACGCAAATAGTACATACTTGCACTGTACCTGTACTTCCGCACCTAAAATTTATTCCCTCGGTCCAGTAACGCACCTCCGCACCTCCGGTACCTTACCCAAAACTATTAAAGCCCGCCTGAAAATTCTAGTCCGCACCTCATAAAATAAAATGCAAGGCAATAATACATCAGAGCTCTCTCTCTCTCTCTCTCTCTCTCTCTCTCTCTCTCTCTCTCTCTCTCTCTCTCTCTCTATATATATATATATATATATATATATATATATATATATATATATATATATATATATATATATATATATATATATATATATATATATGCCTGGTAGCACAGACCGCCAAAAAGCGGCCGAAAGTAATACTACGGAGTGTGGACTGTTTGTTGTCTTTATTTATTTTTTTTATTTTTATTTATTTATTTATTTATTTATTTATTTATTTATTTATTTATATTCATCCTTGAAAATCTTAGGAGCGGAAGTATGGACTTAAAATTTCGCCTTTCCGCACCTGTTACTTCTGCACTTTTGAAATTTTTTTCTCCATTTCGGACCTCCGCACCTCGTTTGGTGGCCCGCAAGTACGGAGGAGAGGAGGTACGGACCGAGGTACGGAAGTGTCCAGCTGTGATCATTTGTCAAGTGGCTTAAAGTTACCTGCATGTCACCATGATACCCAGGTTCTAGGTGGAGATGTAATTGCCTTGCACTAAAGATGCGCTTGGGTAGGTGATATGGGCCCTAATATGGGTACCACTATAAATAAAATTGCTTGCACCACTAATGGGTGGAAGCTGGACAGCGCATCCTATACTCTTCAAGTATACATACAGGCACTATAGGTAATAACAAAAAAAAAAAAAAAAGAACGCGCGCACACAGACACGTATTCTGAAACACTGCTCTCTCACCATCACTACATTCCAAAGGCTCTAGAGCAATGGTTCCTAACCTTTTTTGTCCCGTTCCCCCTTTTCCAGTCACTTTTTCACTTGTGGATCCCTACAACGAATTAGGTTAAGCGGGGCACTCATGACCATCCCAAGGGCCAAATTTGTTACGTGGGCCGTGAGTTTGACACCCCTGCTACCGTTAGCTAAAGTTGACCAATTCCAGCATTTAAGCATCCAGTAGAATCTATGGACCCCTTGAAATTTTTCCATGTACCCCTGGTTGGGAATCACTGCTCTAGATGAAGGTAATCATGTTTTTAAGGATATCTTTATGGTTTTAGTGATGGATTAGCAAGATTTTTAATTTATTTAAAAGGTAAACCGTCTTGAAAACCATTCTAGTCGTCTTTGTGGCCTTAGAAAATTGTCGTGGTGAAAGAGCAAGTTGTTTTGAATACGGGTCCACACACTCACCTCCCAGACTGCAGCACGTGAGGGAAAGGAGGAGGAGGAGGAGAAGCGGAGGAGTATTCGCCATGATGGAGAGAGAGAGACTGGAGGGAGGAGAGACTTGCCTCCCTCTCGCTGACTCTGCAGGAAGTGAGAGAGAGAGAGAGAGAGAGAGAGAGAGAGAGAGAGAGAGAGAGAGAGAGAGTGAGTGAGAGAGAGAGAGAGGTTGGGGAGGGATGGGAGGTGTCTATCTGTCTGGGTGTGTCATAGTAATCTCTCTCTCTCTCTCTCTCTCTCTCTCTCTCTCTCTCTCTCTCTCTCTCTCTCTCTCTCTCTCTCGAGAGAGAGAGAGAGAGAGAGAGAGAGTGAGTACTACACACAGACACACAGACAGACAGACATTTCTCCCTACCTCTCCCATCCTTTCCCATGCATTCTCTCTCCCCCACAACCCATTGACCCTTAGTTCCGGGGAGAGGAGGTGGGGAGGGGGAGGTGGGAGAGGTGGGAGGGGCGTGGGAGCTGTCTGAGTGGATGCAAAGCAGGAAGGGAGGGTGGGGAAGGGAAAGGGAGGGAAGGGGGGAGAGAGAGAGATAAGACGGTGGTTGTGTGTGTTAGCGGGGGGTAATGAAAGACTATACACATTTCTCTATTGAAGGTTGTGTTTGTGGTTCATGGTTCTGAGACATCTCTGCGCCACATCTCCACTCTTTCAAAAGGGTCTCGTTGGTGCTATGTCAAAGTTTCTACGGTGATTTTTGTGGTTTCAGTGATTAGTTAACGAGGTTTCGACGTTATTCAGTTTTGGGACACATTTTTACCTTGAGATTTGGGTACGATTAGACCATTTTATTGACATTAGGGAGGGTGTAGGGAGGTCTGAAGATTAATGGCCACAGTCTTCACTATCTTGATCCTCCACATGAGTTTCTGAAGCTGTATAAAATCACCAAATAGTAAGCAGAATGAACATGGAAACGCGTCATGGTACTGAAGAGGTTATGATTCCAGTTATAGGTTGACAGTCTTCTGCGTCATCCAAAAGATAAACACTTTTAAAAGGCTCTAATTGGTCTTATGTCTAGGCTTCTCTGTTTTTTTTTTTTAGTTTCCAGTGATAGGATGACAAGGTTTTTACTTCATTAAAAGGTTAACACTCTTTCAAAGGCTCGAATTTAAGTTATGTCGAGGTTCCTACGGTGTTTTTATGGTTCTAGCGATAAGTTAACGAGGTTTCTACGTCATTAAAAGGATAAATACTCACTCAAAAAGTTCTAGTTAGTGTTATGTGGAAGTTCTTATGGTGTTTTTAACCTCTTCAATACTGGGACACATTTTTATCTTGAGATTTGGGTACGATTAGACCATTTTATTGACATTAGGAAGGGTTTATGGAAGTCTGAAGATTAATGGCCACAGTTTTCACTATTTTAATCACTCACATGAGTTTTTGAAGCTGTATGAAGTCACAAAACAGTAAACAGAATGAATATGGAAACGCGTCATGGTACTGAAGGGATTAAGGTTCCAGTGATAGGTTGACAAGTCTTCTGCGTCATTTAAAGATAAACATTCTTTCAAAAGACTCGAGTTGAAGTTACGTGGGTGTTTTGATCGTTTCATTGACAGTTTTATAACATTTCTACATTATTAAAAGGATTAATACTCTTTCTTAA
>NC_059261.1:2319412-2326912 GCF_017591435.1 Portunus trituberculatus | reverse complement strand
ATTGTGACGTCACTAAGAAAGGTTTGAAAATGTGGTTTTCAGATGTGGAGAAGATATGGAGTTGGTGAGGGAAAAAGTACATCTGGGACCCTGAAAATTAATTATACAGCAAAAAAAGCTGACGGAAATCGACGTTCAATGAGATAGTTGCCACTCTCCGGGGACTGCTTCCCTCTGTGCTGGTCGTCTTCACCAGAGGAAGACATCTTGTTGGGTAGCTGTTTGTTTACATTCGCTTCCCGCCAACCAGCCGATATTTCCCAGTCACTAGGTGTGAACGTGTTCTGACTTGAAAGGCTCAGTCGATCTTTCTATCGACTTGCAATTTCAGCCGCATATTGACACGTGTGAACCAGCCCTTAGTAACAATTTCTTGCGTTTTCTTCTATTAAAATACCATTTTTTCAATTTACTAAACTATAAAACAGAGATTTACTTATTTTTTAAAGGTTTATACTTAAAGAAACAACAACAATAACTTAGTATATAGAGAATTTTAAGATTTAGTATTGAAATTTAGCACCGAAATAGAGGTGAAAATTGTTTGAGATAGGCAACCATTATTTTAGTTGTTTTCTTGTTGAGTGAGAGGTGAAGAGGTGTAGGGAGGCTAGCACACTCAGAATGGGTAGTAGAGAAGTGAAAATTATGAAGAACAAGTCATTATTCTATTATTTTAGTTGTTTTCATGTTGAGTGAGAGGTGAAGAGGTGTAGGGAGGCTGCCACACTCAGAATAGGCAGTAGAAAAGTGAAAATTGTGGAAAATAAAGGTAGAAATTCAGGGTTGGACACTCGGAAAAAAAATAATAAAGGTAGAAATTGAGGTTTGGACACTCAGAAAAAAATAGATAAAATAAATAAATAAATAGATAAGAATAAAGGTAGAAATTGAAGCTTGGACGGAAAAGAAATTAGGTAAAAATTGTAGCTTGGACACTCAAAAAAATGAAGGTAAAAATTGTAGCTTGGACACTCAAAAAAATGAAGGTAAAAATTGTAGCTTGGACACTCGAATAAAAAAAAATTGAAGGTAAAAATTGAGGCTTGGACACTCGAATAAGAAAAAAAAAAAATGAACGTAAAAATTGAGGCTTGGACACTCAAAAAAAAAATAAATAAATAAAAATAAACGAACGTAAAAATTGAGGCTTGAACACTAAAAGAAAAAAAATATATGGAAAAAATTCAGGCTTGGACATTAAAAATAAATAAATAAAGGTAGAAGAAACTGAAGCTTGGACACTCAAAAAAAAAAAAATAAATAAATAAATAAATAAAACTAGAAATTGAGGCTTGGAAATTCAGCATAGGCAATAGAAAACCGAAAATTGTAGAAAATAAAGATGGAAATTGAGTTTGTTAAGAGAATTTGTAAGTTAAGCGAGGGAACATTTCATAGGCTAAGGTTCAATGCTAGGCTGCTTCTCTTATTGTTTGTTTTTATGAAGTTTGTCTCTATAGATTTGATTTGCGTGTTTCTTTTTTGTAGTTTTGGTTTGCGTTTGTTTGTCAGTGGAGAAGTTTGTCTGTTTTGTATTGTTTGTTTGTATTTATTTGATCTTACATTGTTTTTTGTTATTTATTGATTTGATTAGTTGTTATTTACTCCATTTTTGCTTTGTATTGTGTATTTGTGTTAGTGTGTAGCCTACTTATTCATTTCCATTTATTTATTTATTTATTTATTTATTTATTAATCTACCTGCATTTTGGCGCATATTTGATCGTGTATTTGTGTTACTGTATAGGCTATTTTATTTATTTATTTATTTATTTGTTTATTTATTCATTTATCTACTTGCATTTTGGCTGATATTGAATTGCGTATTTGTGTCAGTGTATAGGCTACTTATTCATTTCTACTTATTTATATTTATTTATCTATCTATTTATTTATCTACTTTTATTTCGGTTCATACTGGAGTTCGCTTTTTTAGTGAACACGTTTGTTTTTCCTATATTGATCCTCATGTAGCTTATTTTGCTACATACAGGATTACCTTTCTTATATCAGTGGTTGCGTTAACATTAATTTATTCAGCATTTATCTATTTTAGTTCATATTACAGTGTATCGTTAGTGTTTTAGTCATTTATTGTACTACATATTAGATTACCTTTTTGTATCAGTGAATAGCTTAACATTATTTTTTCACTTCTTTTTTTTTATTTTGTTTCATATCAAAGTGTCTTTTTGTGTCAGTGAATACATGTATCATTTATTTATTCGTCATCTTTTACCTTGGTACACGTTATATTTACCTTATTATATCAGTCAGTACGTTAACATGATTTTTTTTTCACCATTCTTTTATTTTGGTCCATATTACAGTGTCTTTCTGTGTCACTGAATACATTTATTAATTTATTCGTCATCTTTTTACTTTGGAACATATTAGATAACCTTATGTCCGTGAATACGTTAACATTATTTTTTTTTTCACCATTCTTTTTATTTTGGTTCATATTACAGTATCTTTCTGTGTCAATGAATACATTTATCGTTCATTTAGGCTAGTCATTATCTTTTACTTTGCCACACATTATACTCACCTTTACCATTCATTCATTCACCATCATTTACTCTACTAGTCCCTATCTACTGCATTTCTATCTTTCTGTGACCTGAACTCAATACATTTTATCCCATTCTTTTTTTTTTACGAACTCTCTCGGACCTGCACATTTACATCTTAGTATTTTTTTTTTGTTTATTAGTTTTTGTTGTCCTTAGTCAGAGTTCAATATTACCTTGAAAAAAAGAAAATAACTGCCTATTTATGAACATGTTTAATGCTAATATCCGTGTTATGATTAAAGAAACAGTCGGGAAGCAAAGAAGAGGTGTGGCGTACCGAAGGGGCAAACACTGAGAGAGGAGGAAGAGGAGGACTTGTGAAGAAAGCGATACACGTCAGTAGCAGTAAAAGACATGTGCTGAATCTTCACTCGAGCTTCAAGTAACAAGTAAGTAATCTTTTTTTTTTTTTTTTGTGTCTTATTGCGATTGTTCATTATTCTGTTATGTTAAGTTTGGTTTTGTGTGAGGTTGTTATTGTTATTCTTTTTAGTTTTATTTTTTTGTTTTGTTTATTGGTTTACACTGATGTTAGGCTGTTATGAATTTGCGCCAAGGAATTCATAAGGAGCCAATCTTGTTATTATATTCTGTTAAGTTAATTTATTTATTTATTTTTGTTTCTTATGTCTTTTTTTTATATTTGTCTTTATATTTTTTTCTGTTTATTTATTTTGTTTGTTCTTATGTATTCGCACAACACTTTGTGTGAATCTGCGCGGAAGAAATCTTATGGATGTAAACAAGTTATTATATCAAGTCGTTTATTTATTTTTTTGTTTACGGCTACAATTACATTATTTTATTTGACTATATTTTCTCTTATTCATTCTGATAACACAATGAATCAGCGCCAAATAAACCGTAGTTAGTTATTACATATTGTGAAGCTTTTTTTGTTTATGGTCACAATTGCATTATTATATTTACTTATTTATTCTGATAGCACTCTGTTTACACGTGCACTGAACTAACCACACGAGGCGAGGCCAGTTGGGTAAGCCAGCGTGGATAGACTGTGATTAGTAGGGCTCGACCGATATGGTTTTTTGTGGCCGATGCTGATTCCGATATTGGGGAGATAGAAAATTCCGATAACTGATATATCGGCCGATTAGATTTTTACATTTTTCAAAATAAATAGATACTCGTAAAATGAATGAATACCTGGTTTTAATGACTTCAATGTAGTGCAAACATTTGTTACCAGAATACAAAATGAAGGTGGAACATTTTACCATTATCAAACACTTTTCTCTTCAGAAATTGTTTGGAACAAGCACCATATGAACAATTTGAACAAACAGTAAGCTGAAAATGTGACATCTTGACACTGCAGTAAGACACTGCAGTAAGACACCATGTTTCCTACATTTTATTAGCGAAGATATAAACTTTGATATCTGCGTCAATCCGCGAACTATTGGCTGATTACTGATTATTTTCTAATGGGTATAATCGGCCGATTAAATTGGCCGGCTGATAAATCGGTTGGGCCCTCCACAGCTTCCTTGTTTTCCCTTCTCATTCTTTTTATATTGATTTTTTGCAAGGTTTATCTTATTTGAAAAAAAAAAAAACACCCTTTGTTAAGTAGGAAAGGAACGAACCAAACAAAATTGTGATTAAAAAATGTTAAAAGTCCCACTGAGTTGCCGGCCCCGAACAGGGTTAAAAGAGTTGGTCAGATGTATGGGATAAGCGTCTTGAAAACTTCCTTTCGAAAGAGTTAAGGTCATAAGTAGATGGAAATACTGAAGTAGGCAAGGAGTGTATCAGAAGAAGATATGAATGACTGGTAATACTGGTGGATTCTGGCATTAGGGAGGTGGACAGAATAGGAGTGAGAGGAAGAAGAAAGTGTTGTGCAGCGGCGCCGCGGGAGGAAGGGAGGCATGCAGTTAGCAGGATCAGAGGAGCAGTTGGTATGAAAATAGGAGTAGAAGATAGTAAGGGATGCAGCATTAAGGTGGTGAGAAGGAGGCAGTCATTTAAAGAAGGGGATTTGATGAGACGGAAAATCTTTTAAATCCATCCTGTCTAGAAGAGATCTGAGTCATGTAGTGTTACTTAGCGTCTTCTGAAGTAAGGGTTACGTTAGGTTAGGTTAGCATTAAGAGGGTTAGGTTAAGTGAAAGGGTTAGTCTAAATTCTGAAACACTATTCAACACTTTCACTAGTGAAATCTTCAAAAGTCTCTACGTATATGAAATAACAAGGGTTTTTAAGGAGTTCATATAGTTTCATTGACATGATACGTTAACATAATTTCTACATCACTAACATAAAGACCCACTCTTGAGAACATGGTTAATCATCTCCGTGGCCTTTTGAAAAGAGTCGCGGTGAAGTAACACGGATTTTACAAGGTGTTCTTATAGTTCCAGTGACAGATTAAAAACATTTCGACATAAAGAACAAGAAAAAACATCCTTGAAAACTTAATACTCTTCTCTGTGGCCTTGAGAAAATTACCATGGTGAACTAAGACGAGACTTTAAGGATGTTTTTTTACGGTTGTAGTGACAGATTAACAAAATTTCAAACATTATGAACAGAAAAAAAAATTGAGAACTTGCTAATCATTTGTGGTCTTGAGAAAATTGCCATAGTGACCTAGAGAGAGAGAGAGAGAGAGAGAGAGAGAGAATGAACATAGGCTTTCAGAATACAGGCTTTGACGAGAGAGAGTGACACACACACACACACACACACACACACACACACACACACAGAGAGAGAGAGAGAGAGAGAGAGAGAGAGAGAGAGAGAGAGAGAGGAAGGGCGTAACACAGGACTGGGAAGAGCTAGCTAAGACTGGGTAAGACTGGGATGGACTAGGGTGGAGAGGGGATGGCAGGGAGGGTTGGGTTGGGGAGTGGGGGAAGTGCAGGAGTAGGGGAGACTCGGTAAGCCATAACAGGCCACATCCGGAATACAATAGGCTGGAGGAGCAGGACTAGATCGGCCGCCCGTCAAATGGCTAGGAACCTTTGTCTGCAAGATGTGGTTAAGGACAGCCATGATTGGATAAGCGGCCGGCAGTGGTGACAGTGGTGGCGGTGCAAGAGCGAGGGCGCGGCTGGCTTGTGAGGGCTGTGAGGGGCGGGGAGTGAGTGATGAGCTGGAGGGAGAGTGAGGAGGCAGGGAGAGACTGGTGTGTGTGTGTGTGTGTGTGAGAAACGTGTGTGTGTAGCCCTTACCATGTTCTGAAACGCTTTGCTCTCTCTCTCTCTCTCTCTCTCTCTCTCTCTCTCTCTCTCTCTCTCTCTCTCTCTCTCTCTCTCTCTCTCTCTCTCTCTCTCTCTCTCTCTCTCTGTCCTATTTTCCAAGTCCACAGATTTTTTTTTTCAAATTCTTAACATTATTTCTCTTGTCACTGATGTGGAAATGCTGTTAATCTGTCATTACATCCCGAGTAACATCACATAACTTCACCACTATTGTTTATTCCAAGGCCACAGAGATGATTAGCCGGGTCCTCAAGAATGTTTTCCTTGTTAATTACGTAAAAATCTTGTTAATCTGTCACAGAAATCATAAATGACCTGAGTAACTTTTTCACCACTATTATTTTTAAAGGTAGATGATTAACGGGGTTTCCAAGAGTGTTTCCCCATCGGTAATGTAGAAACCTTGTTAATCTGTCACTAGAAACATAAAGAAACATGCGTTACTTCATTACGAGTGTTTTTTTTTTTCAAAAGCCACAAAAATTACTAGCCTGGTTTTCAAGAGTGTTTCCCATGTTAGCTATGTAATAATCTTGTTGATCTGTCACTAGAACCGTAAAAATAAAGAAAAGAAAAACGATGTAACTTTACAACTATATTTAAAGGGCATGGAGATGACTAGCAGGGTTTTCAGGAGTGTTTCCTCTTAGCTATGTAAAAATTTTGTTCATCTATCACTGCAAGCTGAAAAAAAAGAATAATAAATAAATTAACCGGCTTATCTTAACTATTTTCAAGGGCCACAAATATGAATACCCAGGTTCCCAAGAATGTTTCCCCTGTCAGTAATATAGAAATCTTGTTAATATCTGTCCGCGGTCCGAGTGTAGGTTGGGCTTCCTCACTCGGGGCAGCGGTTTCCTAGCGGGTGGGCTTTGAGATAGGAGGTACCACAAAAGTATCCCCTTTAGCCCAGAAATTCCCGCGAAAAGCCCACATGGTATAAAAAAAAAAAATGTCACTGGAATCATTAAAAAAATCGGGCGTAATGTAACATCTATATTCAAAGGACATAAAGATGATTGGCAGGTTTTTTTTTTTTTTTTTTTTTTTTATTTATACCATGTGGGCTTTTCACGGGAATTTCTGGGCTAAAGGGGGTTCTTTTTGTGGTACCTCCTATCTCAAAGCCCACCCGCTAGGAAACCGTTGCCCCGAGTGAGGAAGCCCAACCTACACTCGGACCGTGGACAGGATTCGAACCCGTGCGCTTGGAAACCTCTCGGACTCCAAAGCACGCATGGTTCCACTACCACGGCGGTCCCTCAAACATAGTTGTGAGTGTTTTCCCTGTCAGCTATGTAAAAATCTTGTTAATCTGTCACTGGAACCATAAAAACCCACGTAACTTAACAAATATTTCTAAAGGCCACGAAAATGACTAGCCAGTTTTCAAGAGTATGTTCCCTGTTAGCTATGTTGAAAATAAAATGGAGACAGATAAAAATGTCACTAAAATTGTAAAACCCCACGTAACTTCACAACTATTTTTAAAGGCCACAGAGAGTAGTGTTTTCTTTGTCAATAATGAAGAAATCTTGTTAATCTCTCACTAGAACCATAAAGAAAAATTCTACGCAAATTCACAATCATTTTGAAGAGTCGCACATATGATTAGCCGAGTTTTCAACAGTGCTTCCCCTCTCAAAGACGATAAAAACCTGTTAATTTCTCTTGAACCGGAAAAA